>NW_013952621.1:667964-679863 GCF_001266775.1 Austrofundulus limnaeus
TATTAAATAAAAACCTCTTACAGGGGAAAAAAATGAAAAACCAAAATTCATAGTCTCAGAAAATTCAAATATTACACAGACATACTTTTGATACATTTAGCTGTGCTCTGCTTTGTATGTGTTTTATTTTATTTGTTTCATATTTCTTATTTCATCCATGTTTTCAATTATTAGACTAAATTTGACAATAAATAGCTTGAAAATACATATTTTGCAGGTTTTAGTTTTTAATATTAATTTACAATATGGTCACCCAACACTTAACAATAGCCTCTACCTCAAGAGGTAGAGTTGCCAAATAGTTGGCTCACTGCTGCCAACTAGTGCTCAGAGGCTGAACAACATAAAAATGAACGGCTGGCAGGAAAGTTAACATTTTAAAACTTAATAAAAAATCGATACAGGGCTTTAGAATATCGATACAGTATCGAGAAATGAAATATTGCGATATTTMAGTGTATTGATATTTTCTTACACCCCTACTAACCAAGGTATTTTTCTAGTAGATGATCTAGAAACAGATCATGATCTCGGTTTTTGAGAAAATTTCTATGGTTTTTACATAATTCCCACTGTAAACAGCTGCTTTAAACGTGATGTAATGTGCCAAAGTGTTTTTGGTTTAGAAGCTTTTTAAAAAAAAAAAGAAAAATGAGGGCAGTACTGTCGCCTCTTGCAACGTATTACTTTTACAACCCAAACACTCAGCTGTGTACACCGAGTTCACCCAGCAAACTTTTAAAGCTAACACAGCTAAGCGACACAGCTAAAGAGAAGAGACAAGAGTCGATGGTGCGAAGATAAGGCAAACAGGATTACAGAATGAATGACCAACTCATCGCTGTGGAGGTTTTCGTCACCTTTTGGTCCCATGGTACCYTCTACACTAACCATCAAAGTGCCACCTGAGCTGCAGAAAAAGGTTCACCATCACCTGCGGGGTATTTTATCAGATGTGACCACTGTTAGATTTACTACAAACATTTTGAGTTCAGATGTTTGCTTTAGCCTCACAGAACACTGGCTCAGTTCCTCACTTGGTCAAAAAAAAACTTTTAATTCATTTTTTTCCCTGTCATGCTATGGGGAAGTTAAACTAAATACATTTAAAATAGAAACAAAATCCCCTAGTTGATAATAAAAATTTAAAAAAAAACTGAGGAACAAAAATCTGCGAATCTGTGCTGTTTAAAAAAGTGCAAATATGGGATAAGATCTTGATCAGGACAACCCTAACAAATGACTTTAATGTTGAAAGTACAGCAGGACTTCAATAAACCGTGGCACAAACAAGAACGTGCACTGCTCCACATCGGGCCTCGTTAATAAAACAGTCAATCAACATTTTTTTATGTAATACAATGTAATGTATCTGAATATAAACTACATTTATGGAGCTTAACAAATAAATCAGTTTTATGAATCAGACCTGATTAAAAATAAATCAGCAATGGAAGTGGCAATTAAAACKGTTAATTGGCCAACCTCTAATCAGCCTTTTTAATTAGAACTCTGTTTACAGATATTAAAGCGTATATTAGTTGTTGCCCCCCCCCCCCCGGAATAAGAAAATGAAGCTGTACGGGAATCACATGGACAACATGGAGGCTAAGCAAGCGTTTGCTGGAAGCGGGTGTTTTGTTATTCACCGAGGTGTGACGATGTGGCAGACTTCAGGTGGGGAAGTCGGCACGTGTCACGGTCCACGATGGTACACAGCTATAAAGAGTGACAGCTGTCAGGGGGGATCAGGCCCAGGCTGCCCGCTTCTCAGGATATCAAAGCAGAGAAGAGGTGCATGTCGACAGGCTGCCTCTGTTTACTGCTTTGTGGTTTCGACTTTATATAGAACAGAAAGTCGCAGGCCCAGCTAACCGCAGAGAACCAATCACCAAGTAGTCGTACTACTCTATGTCAATGAGGGGTGATTACAAGACAAAAAGGAGGGATGTTCTTTAGGCTTTGCGCCGTGATGTATTATTACAGTCTGTGTATGTATATTTGTGAAAGAATATATGTCCCTTCCCTTTTCTTTTCTTTTTTTTTCCTCGCTCTGTTGCTCATTTTCCCTCTTTTATTTTCTTTTCCCTAAAAGCCTCCTGTCTGGAGTCACCTCTCTGCTCATTCTAAGCCCTAAACACAGCACAGCCATTTTCCACACAAACAGCTCATTCGATATCCTGTGTTTAGACAACGCAGTGAAATATAACCAGTTTGCTCAGTTGAGAAACAGGGGTTAGAATGTGTGTACACAAGTCTCTCTCGCTCTGTGTGTGTGTGTGTGTGTGTGTGTGTGTGTGTGTGTGTGTGTGTGTGTGTGTGTGTGGGGGGGGGGGGGGTATGTTGTGCTGTTTTGTGCACACATCTATTTGCATGCTGGTGTGAGCTTATGAGTATATATATTTGAATTTGCTTATGTGGCTTTGTGCTTATTTTTGCCTGTGTGTTTGTGCACACACAGACACACACGCCTCGTGTGTTTGCCTGCTTCTGTTACTGTGTTTGTGCGTCTGTGGTCGCGCTGGAATGGAACATGGACATTTTGCCACTGAGCTGAATTCACAGAAACGGGCTTGGCCCTGGCCTGCAGAGTAGTATTTAGAATCTGTATTTATGCGTTGGACTACCRCAGCAATCTCTATTACCGCTTTGTGATTCATGTTTGTTTGCTTTGTTCAGAGCTGATTCCATCAAGAAGCCCCCACTCCTCTTTTTTTCTTCTTTGGTTTCCTTTCTGATTCTTATAAAATGCTTTCCACAAAAAAAATAAACGCCATGCCCGCTGAGAGTTTCATCAGCCCACCGCTCTTTGTCGTAGCTGACCAAGCATGCGGTGGTTTCCACCGCGAGGATGCGACATTAAAACTAACAGCCTCTATAATTACAGATCCATATTTCTCCGATGAGTTTGTGTAAACAGGCCTGGGCTCCAAGCTCGGGGAGAGGCGGACTTCTTGGCAGGCCCAAGCTGAGGGTGCTGCTGAATGGCTGTCGGAAAACAAAGCCATTTCAGAGCGTGCCTTGGAGAAGACAAACCACTGTTCCAGGGTTGAGGGAGAGCGAGAATGAGCTCCATCTGACAGACGCAGAGCTGAGATTTGAGTTCAGCTATTGGCCGGAGAAGAAATACTCTGAGAATATGTACTGCTGGCAAAGCAGGAGGCAAACAACCTCAGACATCGCCAGCGGAAAGGGAAATATGCAGTTGCAGAGTGTTTTAGATTATGGGCTTCATTGTTTTATCCTGTGTTCATTTTTTTTTATAAATAGCAAAACACCATTGTCCATGACAATCCTCATTATGGACATTCTTCTGTCCTACATTTACTTCTTTTAATCACTGTGTACTCTAAACACGCATCTATCAAGCTGGCCTCAAACGTCTCCTTTTCCTTTAAATCTACAAAAGCACAAAAGATGGTTTCCGCTCGGCGGATGGATTTAAAGAAACCAGACTTTAAATTGCCTCTGGAAAATAAAAGGTTACTCAGCAAATAAGTTTGTGTTAGATGAGAGGAGGAAACAAAAATCAACATTGTTGTTATTTCTGCGTTGCGGTCTCTTGTGGTCTGCATGCTGAGAGAAGATCTGAGTAATCAAGCAAACTGACTTGAACACAGACCTCCCACAGCACCTGCCTGCGCATAAACTCTGAAACATGAGGGGAGGATTGTGGAGGGCGATGGTGGGAGGAGGAGGTGGTGGGGGCTGCAGAGAGGAAACAAGGGTTGACATGATGAGCCAGAGAGTGAGGGAGGCCTCACATGCAGGATCAAATATTCTAATAAGATAAGCATGGAGCACTGCCGAGGAGGGATGAGTGTCTGCGTTTGGAGCCGACTAATTGAGATGAATACATGAATATATCYGCTTCATCTAGCAGCGACGGGCTCCGCTGTAACCAATGGTAACCATTCACTGGTACAGCCATGTGAGCAGCCCCGTTACCCCCACCCCCCCACTCCAAACAAACTCCTCTGCAATAAACGAAAGGCAATAACCAGCGACAATAATGCTGTGCCTGCTAACCCCGACTGAATGAAATATCCAAAGAAGTAGCAGAAGCAGCCTGGATAGATTTGCAAAGCAAGCAGAAAGCCATATATTACACTGGCACACTAATAAACACRGGGCTAAATTCACTCACAAGGGGGGGTTAAATCTGCTTATCCCTGACCAGGCTGCTCCACCGGTGCTAACCTGACCTGTTGGCTGGGTTTACTTTGAAAACAAAATCCGTTAAAGTTCGCAGATTAGCTGCTTTAAACTCAAATCGACAACGTAAGTACCACTTACCGACTCAAGGCACATTATTTTTTTCACCGTGAACTCCCTCAGATGTTATTTACAAACTGAGGCTACGAGCTAGGRGAAATTGTCTCTAATAACCTCACACTTTAGAGAAGTCTGCACATCCTTTATAGAGCATTTCATAAACGCAGAGTCAAAGGGATATAAAGAGGCAACACTGACTGAACTGGAGCATTTTTGGAGGTTTAATGATTCTGTATCCCGGCTTATGAAACAACCCTTTCAAGCGGGGCCGATAGCAATGTTTGGCAACTGTACAAATCATTATTTCAAGCTTTTTTTGGTGGTTTTTAATGCGTACAATCTGACAATTGTGCAATAAAACAGAGCATCTTTTGTTCTCTGCTCATAATAAGCATGTGTGAGAGTCCGTCGTGGATACGAACGGAAAGCCCTCTCAGTGTCTCTGGCTTCTAATTAAAATATTTCAGCGTTACAAATGGGGAGTGGGGAGGGGGTGCCAGATGTTAACTGTTAGCATTTCACATTAAAAACACTTATTTAACTGCCAGTTAAAAATGTGCGAGCTATTTGCATCCCTATAATCTGAAAATCAACATGCCTTCGACCTGACAGCTGAGTGGCTGTGATTTGATTATGGTAATTTTATGTTATCTTTAAAAGATGACATTTCACACTTTTTTTTAAATCATATTACTGTTATTATGAAGCATTAAATCGTGCTGCGTGTCTTTCTTCCAGTGTTCGTGCCCACTTGGCTACGCTCAAGACTTCATTTGATCCGAGCTCATGAACTCCTTTGCATTCTTATTGCAGTGAGCACCTGCGTGGGAGCGCGCATGTGCACATGTGATGGAGCGACCTTGCAAAACGTAGGGCACGGGGAGGATCTTTTGATCGGCTGCAGTCGGGGCAAAGAGTTCAACCTTGACCTTCGACTCACCCCCAAGGCGAAGGAGAGCAAGAGAAGAGGACCGACTTGAATAAGAAAGTGCTGGATGCCTGAAGCCCAGTGGTGTAGAATTCCTTCGAGGGGCATTCAGAAGGCGGGGTGTATAGTGTGTGGGTTGTTGAGGAAAAAATAACAGTGAAAAAGAAAAGGGCCCACGCTAAAAGAGTGCAAATGTTACTGACCTGAATTATGCTTCCTAACTTTAATCCTTTCAGGTGAGCATTGCTGAAATAATAATCTTAAACTTTGTCTGAACTTGAGTTAGACGAGCCAGTCAGTCAGATTAGTTAGCCTGACTCTTGCTGTTTTAAAGTAACTAACCATACTTAGTCATAGAATGCAGATTAAAAGTCAGACTATGGTCAGACTATTATTGTTACTCTTGACACTCGGCCCTTGTGCTAACAAGGCCAGGAACTCTTATCAGTAAAACACTAGCAGACTTCTACTGAAGTTGACCAGAACATTATGCTGACTTTTAAAAGAGCTACAACGTATTTACCAGGAAAAATGGTTAGAAATTAAATTGAATTTTTACCGTCTTTTATGTGTAAAATATGAATAGGGCTATCCCAAGTTGATCTCAAATATGGGCTGGTGGTACTAACCAATAGGGCTGTGTATTGGCAAGAATTTGGCGATACGATACATNCACACACACACACACACACACACACACACACACACACACCCTGTGAATGTTGTAAGTAAAGCTGGAAAAACGTACAAAGTGCAGGTGCTCGCTCCCTCGAAACACGCACAAAAGACACACACAGGAACCGCACACGGCCATTATCTAAATGATAGATGAAGTGTGTTATGGCTACAGTGGAAYAGATAAAACATGCTCTTCCTGTTGCAAAGAACAACAACATTAACATAATACCATAACGAATGCTGCATCCGATTACTGCTGACATGCAAACGTTACAGTATATGAGCCTAATAACGATCCACCATCAGCTGGATCCTGTGAGACAAGCCTCCCCTGTGAAGGATTTACAACTGGCTCCTGTTATGAGTTCACAGTCTGAGACGTGAAGAACAGAGTGCAAAGTGTTCCTCTCGTTTGCATAAAACAAACATCAGTAAGACGGCTGTTCTGCAGCGGAGACATGAGAGAAAGAGCTTTGCATAAAAATAAAATCAACCTAAAGTAAGGCTGACACTTTTGCTTTAAAGTTGAACCTAACCGCTGTCAGGAATGCGTGCCCACGCAGATGTCGGGAATAAAGTTAAGTTAAAATATTTATGATGTAATCAAGAGACAATATGCAGAGCAGCCATGCAAAATAAAATAATAAAAATAATCAAAGAAGTCATGGAAATCTTTTAGAAAGTGGCAAAAATGTCCAAGGTGTTTTCTAAAACACGTGTGGGCGTAATGAAGCTCAGAAGGAAATATTCCTAAAAACCCGCATAACATGTTGCCACAAGAGCCACCATGAAAACTGACGCTTGATAAGATGCAAGCTTCACGCTTCCCTGCATTCTGCCTGCAAAGTAGAGCTCACAAACACTGACTGAAGTGCAAACACACGAGAAGAACAAAATAATGTATGTGGGATTTATTTGTGTTTTTCTTCTTTCAGCGCTCTTAAGAGTAAAAGCTTTTAAAACGTCAATTACAGTACTAAAACTGAGTGTTATTAATATGTCTAAAACACTAGCTTATTTGTGTGCTCTTTGATGTAATAGAATTATGCATYATGTTTCATTAGTGGGTTATTGGCGGTGGGTCCTTTTTTCTGGCCTGCAGAGCTCCTATTGACTCTTCACAGGCTCTGTCGCTGTCTCTAGCATGAAACAGCTGGCTGCATGTTACTTCAAACACTGTCCTTCTAATTTTAGGATCATCTCAATAGTTTTTACCGGTTTAAGAGGTTCACTTCAGATGTCGCCGAGGCCCAGCCTAGCAGCGCTCTCGGGAAAATAAGATCAAACAAAATGCTATAATTTTAAAGAAAGGTTTGGCTCACAGCACAGTTCTATGAGAGAAGAGTCACTGACTCAGAAAAGACCAGCTACAGCTGAAACTCAACCTGTGTCAGACTCTAACATTCTGAGTAAAAGTAAAGCAAAAGTCTCTGTTTAGTTTCTTTTTTCAAGATTTTGGGACTTGGGAACTTGAGCTGGTAAAACTTTAGACGTATGAAGTCAAAATGAATAAATGGTGGTCTTATTGTTCTGACTTTATGTTGACTCTGACTCTGTGTTTCAGGTGTGAGCAGTCAGTGTAGAGGTCATAAACATCGGTACTGGTGTATGTTGGTCATTTATTAGCATATCKGTATCAGTCTGATTAGTGAAACTGGGCCGATATGAACGCCCAGTACTGATTTCCAGCTTGTTGCTGTTTGTGCTTCGGGAGGGGAGATGGTTGATCGAGTGGTATCTGTTTGATCATGATAGTGATATTGATGCAGCCAGGAATAACTAAAATAGAGAGCCATGTCAGCAGTCTGGTCATTTTTTATGGTATGTATAAAAATAATTTGTGTGTTTGTGTAAAATTGGTAAATATCGGTTATCGACCATGACAGCAATATTAATATCGGATATCGAAATCGACTGAAATTTTCATGTCAGTGCGTCCCTAAGTCAATGTGAGCAACAAATGCAGGGATGTTGAGTGTGAAGCAAAGATGTCAGACCTTGTATCTCCTTGTCTTCTGGGAGTTTTATTTCAATAGTTCAACTACAGCTTAAATAAATCTGTTGGACACACTGAGAGGTTTTAATTCATTTAGATGACTGTCATCTCCAGAAACCCTCAAATGCCAAGAAAAATGAGAAGACATTAAACTCCAGACTGCTTAGTTTATAAAATGTGGTGATGGAGGTAGTCCCTTGAGTCCTGCAGGGCCTTTGGGTGCTTCCCCCCCTCACMCTCTTCTAAACTTGCTGCTCAGCAAACTCTCCACTGGGGTTACAAAAGCCATTTCGGGCAAATCTTTTGGGGCTCTCGCTGTGAAACGTCAGGCCATCTTCTCCCGCTGCATCAGGGAGGATCTGGTCCCGTCTCCCATCACAGAGATCGGACAGCTGGACCCAAATGATATCCTTTGGGACCACATCAAGAACTTTGAACCGGAGCTGCMGAGTGATATTGTTTGTGTCTCAGCGGGACACATTTGCGGGTTGTTGACCAGGGGGACCCCGAAGTGCATGAAAGTATGTCCCCCACTGCTGACCCCCCTGCCAGCATGAGGATTTTCATCCTGTCTCACCAGAACAGCAGCCAACAATCAGCCCAGAATCAGGGCCTCCTTCGACACCACCAACTCCTCTGACACCCCCTGCAGGACCTGAGCTTACAGAGTTTCCTGTTGACCTCAACCTGGATAACCTCCCATAGAACCAAGCTGCTGACGTTTCTGTTTTTCCTGCTCCTCTGTGTCCAGATTAACCTGTAGTTTTTACTGAGGATCTTAAATAAATTTCAGATGAACATAAAACCATTAAGTGACCAATCCTCATGTGTCTTCACCTTCCCAAGCTCCTCGTGTTCCACCTGCTGAAAGTTGACCTGCAGGAGGATTGAGATGCACTTCTTTAGAACCTCTGATAATCGTCCCAAACAACCCTAAAACCCAGAAGACCAAACCGAAAGGAKGGGGAGCTCTCTTCCACCAGCTCTTTGAAACTTTCTGCTGTTGCTGTGGAAACACTCTCACCGAGACTGACTGACCTGTTTTATTACAGTAAAATTAATACGTTTCATTTTAATTGCATTTTGGTGTTAAATTACTGAAAAAAAATGTTTAAAGCTAAAAAAAGAAAAACAAAGAACTATGTTCTAATTATGTGGAAATGAATGATGTTTGAAATTAGYCAAAAAAAGAGTGAAAAATAAATAAATTATGTTACTTGTTTAATGTTGGAAAATGATCAAGAAATCAATTAGGCTGAAAGTTTGAAAAAATTTTGTTTGTTTGTAAAATTCTTGAAACATACTCAGATATTACAGGTATAAATTTTTCAGGTCAGTATTAATTTAAAAAATGGATTCAGAAAACTCTTATGCAAGTTTGATGGTTTTACTGAAAGTAGCTGCAGTTTACTCCTGCCCAAACAATACACTGTATGTCAACAGTAAAATCACGTGGTGAATGCTTCCTGATCCCAAGGAATCACGTTATTTTAGGTCTACATTTAAAATTATTCTACAGGGGCTTAACTTACAATTCTGACTATATATTTATTCATGACTAAATTCAACATTGTGAAATGTTGGAATTTTTAAACAACACGAGGTTTATTTTCAAATTCCCTAAATCAGTTTATTTTTTTAAACAAATCTCTTTGAGGTAAACCACAAAATGCTTCAAAATTCACAGAAACTGTTACGAACGGACTCGCACTTGCCGATTTGAATCCCGTAAAACACGTGCAATATTTAACGCCTCAAATCACCTTCGACCACGTCGTCTTCAGAAAAGCACAGAACCTCCAGTTGGCTGTTATGGGACCGCCGCCGTGGCTATCAAAAAGCAATTTTAATAGGAAACTCCCGAGTGTGACTGTGTGTAACTGAGTGTGAAGCAGAGATTATTACTCTGCATGCTCAGTCAAGCTCCTCCGGTTGAATGAAGGTGAAAAAGCTAAATTTCAACAGTAAATCATCTTTTCCTGACAAACTTACAGGTGATGTAGTAGTTGACGTTCCTCTTGAACTCCAAGCCCATGTAGTTGGGGCTGAACTCCTGGAATTTGATGGTGAATTTGATGTCCTTCTCGGGYTTGTTACAGTTCACCAGCACGTTGGGGTCGAGCACCGTGCTGCAACTCTCCGCCTGCTCCCTCTTCACCAAATACAGCTTGAAATACTCATAATCTCTGCCTTGGTCCGCTTTGGGGCAGATGATATCCAGCTTGTCCCCGATGTCTGGGTAGATGATGAGACCTTTTCCAGGAAGGAATCTGGAAGAGGCGGGAAGGGGGAGAGAGGAAGACAAGCTGTTACTCACAGATAAACGAGATAAGTCTGGAACAAACAGCCACATATTTTAGACACAGTTTATATAGTCTTAAAACCTTTAGCTGAGGGAATTAGGCRTTTAGATTTATCTGACATGGGCTTTCAGGCCGAGCTTTGTTCATTTTGTCTCTCGAAGAAACACTGCAGGCAGCAGCTTGACATGCTTCACAACGAGTTTACCTCATGCTTGGACCTGAATCGAAGCATGCCGAAGGTTTGCGGGAAAGAGGAAGAAAGATGTCGCAACACAAAACGGTCGAGTGGACGCGTGTCGCGTTACGTGGAAAGAGCGCAACAGATTTTCTTGGAGACGAGACTTGTGCCTCGACGTCATTGCCGACGCCGCAGCAGCTTCGCAGAGCGGTGTGCAGCGGTCGGCTGAGAGGTTAAAGCTTTCTCGATGCATCTTCCCTCTGTCATGATCGTCTTCTGGAGGATTAAGATAATCCTCGTGACCTTACAGTACCTCTCCTCCTCGCTCTCTGCTGCCAACTCAATCATATCAGCTTTTGTTCTCTTTTATTCACTAAAAGACGGGGAACAGAGTGTGTGTGTGTGAAAAGTAGGGGCAGAGGTACACAGCAGAGTGTTTAGGCAGTGCATGTGCGTGTGCGTGTGTGTGTCGGCAAAATAAGCTGAGGTTGCACTCCTGTTGGGGGGTGGGGTACAGATGGGCTGAATCATTGTTCTGGACTTGTTTGGGGCTTAAAATGTCAACATGGTTCAGCTCTGCTGTCCCAGTTAGCCAAGCATTAACCCAGACAGCCGGACTGACCACGGGTGTGTTTATGGACGGGTGTGTACGCGAGCGTGCATGTGTGTATGTGTGTGTTGTGGTAGCAGACAGTGAGCCCAGCAGAGGGGCTATCTGTTAGATCTGCCCATGCCAGCGGATTTAGGCAGGATTTAGCAACGCACGATGCATTTGTTGTTCTTCCTGATCCCTCACGTTTTAACAAGACATCAGCGGGTTGGGGCACCTCTGTCTGTCGCTCCTACTTTTCTCGCTGTCTGCCCTCTTCCCCCCTCTCAGAGTGTAATCTCACCTTATCTGCAGCCCCCTCATTTCATCATCGCACACATCATTTCACCGCTAAACAACCRGCTCCTCAGACGAGCCGAGCAGTAGGAACCGGCACACGAGTGCGTGGAGGAAAGGGGGGGGTCTTTGGATCTCTAGTCTTCAGTGTCTGAGGATGTCAAACACTGGCAAACAGCCAAACATTTGGAAGAAAAGATTTTTTTTAAATCCTACTTTCTGAGGAAACACCCCCCATGAAAATGAACATGATTGGATTAACATTCATGTTCATTCTTCTTGGATAAGGGGGGCATTAGCAAATAAATGACTTCATTCAGAAAAGAGACAAAATCCTAAACAGTTGAAATCCTTTCTGTCATACTTATTTTTTATGTCATGGGAGCCTGCGTGGACGGGAGGGACTTTCCACGTGGGTGAGACGTTATTTCACCGCATTGTCTCATGAGGGCGAGGGAGGGCTTCTGCTCATTCAAGAGTGGGTAAGAAAGAGTGAACGTGGGGTACCCTTTGTCCAACATCTCCTCATCATCTCCTGGTGCTCAGCCCGAAACCCTCTGCTTCTCTGCTTGTGTGTTTCTGTGTGTACTCGAGCAGACTTATGTTCGCGTGTGTGTGTGTGTGTGTGTGTGTGTGTGTGTGTGTGTGTGTGTGT
>NW_013952621.1:680921-682443 GCF_001266775.1 Austrofundulus limnaeus
TATATATATATCGCACTTGATATCGTCATTACCAGTATTAACAATTATTATCTAATATCATGTAGCCCAAGTTGAAGCATACGAACATTGCTGATATGCCAGTTAACAGCTTTATCAGCTTCTCCATTTCTGACAACACTTTTTAAAGTTAAAATTAGATATGCTTTTGACAATTATTATTTAAAATAATTTTATTTCAAGAACCCACACTTGGTGTGCCATCACTAGGGTTGGACAATATTGGCAAAAAAAAAAGCACCATTAATTGTGGTATTTAGCCGATAAAGATTAATTTGACGATTAATCACCTGGAGTCCCTGGACACACTTTTATCCTAGTCACATGACCAATTTTGTGGGAAAGATTTGCTCTTCATAAAAATCTGTTCCAAACTGTGTCAAAATTACAGACTTCAGGCTATACAAGAAATTTTAAATTGTGTTGATAGATAAATAAATTACAGAACTTTTTTTTATGTTGGTCATATTTGAAGCAGAGAGGAGCACCGAGCGGACTCTGCCGGGTGGCATTAATCGTATTAATCAAGTGCCAAAAAATAATTATTTTGACGTTTAATTGCACATGATTCGATTATGCCCAACCCTAGCCATCGCCCACATTATCAACTTTGGAAACCACTGGTCTAAAAGCATCTGTAGCGTCATCATTAGTGTACAACCACATGCAACTTGTACGAGTGACCAAACTTCAACTATTGGAGAAAGCATGCGCACCAGAAAAAATGTAAATAAATTATTTTCATTTATAAATGTCTGCTATTTTTAAAGYGCTCTCGTCAACAATAGCAGCCAAATTAGCCCTCCTACTCCAGGTCCAAGTGAAGAACTGATCTCAGGTCAAGCAAATAAGCAGAGAACGAGACGGAGAAAGACAAAAAGAGCGGCATAAAAAAAGACAGAGAAAAAGAAAGAAAGAAACAGAAAGACAGAGAGAAAATCGACCGGTGATTTTTATGTTGACACAATAAACAGACAGTGGTTTGAGGAAACCAGACGTGGACAGTCTCCCTGAAAGTCCTACAGAGAGGACAAACTTGTGGCAGCTGAGCATCTTAGTCTGTCAGCGCACGCCAAGTTTAACAGCAGGTAAAATAGTTTGGTTTATTTTGATTTGGTTGATAACATATTTGCTCTTCATTTCTGATGATGCATGTTATTTCAGGCAACACTGTCCTCGGACCATGGGGCTGTGTTGGGGCATTTACTTGTGATATAAAACCATTTATTTTTGTATTTAAATGAGTTATTCGTGTTATTTTTCAGACATTAAATGTACTGCTGTTAATAAATGCATAACATAAACTGAATTATTTATCTTGTTTAAAGTTTAGAGTATCATGTAGCACCCAAAGTATATGTTGGGAATGATGTTTAGCTATGAACATACCAAATTCTAGTATCTGCAATGTAAAATTGATTATATACAGCGGGAAAAATAAATATTGAACACGTCAACATTTTTCTCAGTAAATATATTACTAGAGGTGCTAATGACATGAAAT
>NW_013952621.1:684095-690920 GCF_001266775.1 Austrofundulus limnaeus
CACACACACACACACACACACACACACACACACACACACACACACACACACACACAAGTAAAACCATCAATGCTTTTGCAGCTATCAGCAAAAAAAAAAGACAGATCAGGAAAATGTCACAATCAATTTACTTCACTCAAAATAGGTGTTTTATATTTTCTTTGTAGAAGCAATAATAGCTTTTAATTAACATACTCTCTTACAAAATACTTAAAAGACTACCACTGGAATAAAATAATAAGACTTACACCCACGATTTTGTCTGTTATCAGAATGAGTAGCAACAATTTAGACAAATAATTAAGATTGTGAAAATCTAATATCTTAATATCCTTGAAGGATTTATCTCAAGCCGGCCCCKGTCATTGATTCAATTTTCTGAGCAGGCCTCAGAGTTGGCGGCTAGATAGCTATCCTAAGTGAATTCTCTGCTTCTGTTTCCCAGCCTTTGTTAACTGTCTGCTATAATGAGGCTCTGGCTGCTGTGGAGGTCTGGAAGCGCCATCGCAGATGGGAAAGAAGCAGCATAAAAGAAATAGGGCAGCAATTAGTGTTTAGCCCAGTTTAAAAGCCCTCCACTTGGCAAGCTGCGGCCCAGCTCCAGTCCAGGATGTGAAACTAAACTGGTGGGCAGGGACTTTGTCTCCTGTTTGTCTCTCTGTGGGCTTAATCAGCACCACTCCGGTGCTACACACAGCCACGCAATGGAGAGGAGGAGACGAGTGACTGAAGATTATTGTACTTTTGAGAAGGTCGAAAGGGAAAAGAGAGGGGGGGAAGAAGGGAGGTTGAATTGCATCTTTCATTCGCGTTGTCTGGAGACCTTATAAGACCTGTTGATGAAAGAAGTTTGAGTGCAACAGAGGAAAAGCACATACAAATAATGTTTCTGGGAAATGACCCCGAACGAGACGGAGCCTTTGTCCCCTCCCCGCCTCATGTCAAACGAGGTGGATCTGCCTGGACCAAACTAAATAGAGAGAATCATTTTCCAAACAACCCAACGAGGTTGGTTTTGTTTCATCTGGATAGCTCCACGGCGTGCTCAATCCTGTAAAGAGCTTATACAAACAGACCTGGGCTGTAGCACAGCGGAGAGAGAGAACAGAAAACAACGAAGCGAATGAGARAAGAGAACCACTCTTTTTTACATTCCACTGGTGAATATGAGCACATGATCTCACATATGCTAACCCCACCACCCTCCACACCCACACACACACAAACTCCCTGCAATCAGCCCTGTCTGCACACAAAAGCTCAGTGGGGTGCATCCTGGACCTTCCCAGCCCAACTTCCCAGCCACCCCCTATTCAAGCCCCCTGCCCTCGCCGACTTTCAAATAAAACACCGCCTACACTAAAGCCCACTCAAAGCCCCAAACAGAGCCTCAATCCTCCCCTTCCCCCTGTCTTCCACCCCCGGCTAGTCAAACTCAAGCCTCTGCCCCGGGCTGCACTGGCAGGCAGCCTCTGCTGCTGAATGAATGGACCCGAGTCACAGGAACCCAGAGAGAGAGAGAGAGAGAGAGAGAGAGGCAAAGACGGCTCATATCAACAAAATGGCTTCAAATTGATTTGTTCCTCCCGGCCAACAACAGGAACATGCCATCCATATCAATTAAACTCTATTACATCATCTCCACCAGAGGACCACGCCGACCTCTCAGATGTAGATTTCGCCTTGACGTTCCACTTCTACAGCTGGACCGTCTTTCTTCCATTCTCCAAGAGTGTGTGACGTAAAAACAAACGCACACATTATCCTCACATGATCACCGGCTCAACAGGTGGTTTTTTTTCCCCCCCATTGATATTGCTGTGGTAATTATCACACCAGGAGAGGTGTTCCCACACCAATTACTAGTTTTTTTCCTACATTATCCACAAAGTCAGAGTGGCTGCTTCCCCCCTATTATTAGAGATGACACTTTCCAATAGAGGAGATATTTCTAGCCATTTTAATCAATACATCATAGTCTAACAGTGCAGACAGATATTGGGCTTTCTTATGAAGCACAACACTAAAACTCACCCACATGAGCGCAGTTTCCCCAGAGTCAGGGACGCACACAAAGTATGCACAGGTTTTCCACGTGTATAATTATATGTATTCTGTACTTACTTGAAACTATCTGTTACCGTAAGGCATAAATGCTTCTAGATATATAAATCAAATGAGTCATTATGAAGTCATTGTCTCCTTAGCAGGAATTATTTTAACCTTAGAGGGATAGTTCAGATCTTCTGGGGTGGGGAAGTGTTGTGAACAATTAATGAATGACCTCAGTTGGAGGAATAGTTTAGTTGTTTTTTGCACATACTCTACCTCCTGCTACACGGTTGGCCTGTGATGTTTTTTTAAATGTATTTTCATTTCCTCTAATGTCTTTTTAATATAATGATTTCAAGGAATGTTTGTGTGTTTTATTATTTTTTTCTAAAATCGAATGAGTAACTTGGATTTCCCCCCTCAGGGAGTGAAGGAACTGGGCAAAAAGCTTGCAAGTAAATATTAATTTCTGTGTAACTCACCTAATAAGGAAATATTATTAGAAAACAGCATTTTTTTGAATCACAATAAAATCTTTAGGATTGGAGTTGTTTTATTCTGACAATCACTTGGTTGTGTGGTCACTGAAAATCTTGTTTATAAAAAATGAGGTTTGGCTATCTACAGTGAGATATTATTTCAGGGGTAATAAAAATGTTCTTCTTTCAGCAGCTCATTTCTGCARGGATTGCACAGAAGATTTGGTCGTTGATTTTCACCGGACGCTCTTCCTGATGCAACCTGGACTCAAACCTGCAGCCTCAGGATTACGAGGCCACAGCAATGACTTCTGAACTACAGCAGCCACACACTTATTTATTTGTTTAAGTAAGCAGTTTAAWTGCTGATAAGTATATTTTAGGGAAAGGGGAAGGATTTTTTTCTAAACTGTTTTAGAACTATGCTGACTTACAATCTGATCTGTCACATTAAGGAGGACAAAAATAGGGTATTTCCAATTTTTAAGCTGTCTGGGACTTTTCTGAATGTCTCAAATGAAATGAATATCTTGGTCATGTTTTGACAGACCGTCTGTCTGATGATGAGGACATTTACCGTCAGGTTCGAATGATATATGCTCAGGGAAATATCCTTGTCCGTAAGTTTGGATTCTGTTCTGATGAAGTGAAACTGAACTTGTTTAGATCATATTGTACTTCACTGTATATGGCACATTTGTGGAGCAATTTTAAAAAAGCCAGTCTTCATAGATTGAATGTGGCTTATAATGATGCACTAAGACTTTTGTTAAATAAGCCCAGATGGACCAGTGCCAGTGAACTGTTTGTATCTGCTCATGTCAGCACATTGATGGCTGTTTTAAGAAAGCTTATGTATAAAATTTATTTGTCATTTAAATGAGTCTAATAATAGAATTAATTTACTGTTGACTAACGTTACATATAGTGCAGTAATATACTCATCTGTGCTTTGGAAACATTGGTATGATTGCCTTCTGAATGGTTGGGAACCTTTTTTATTGTACTTTTTATTCTTTATACTGTATTTGTTGTCTTTTTTATGTAAATTGGACTTTGAGTCTGTAATAAAGTTTATCTATCTATCTATCTTACTTTGACGATGTCCAAACAGCAGCTTCAAAAAGGGTTTTGTTTGAAAAATGTGGTTAAGACACCGGGACAAGCTGWGGTCATTTCATACAAGTAATAAACAAACCTACACCCACACTATATCTACAGCTTCAAAAATTGCCCCTCATTTCTCATATTGCCAAGTACATGAGAACCATGACGAACCGGCCTGATCCTTCTTCCTCTCGCAACAAGGTGAGCTGGTCGCAGGTCTGTGCTCGTAGCCCGCGGCAAAACCTTAATGCTTGTATGCATAGCTGGCTTCTGTCAGGCCGTCGCGGGGGCAGATGTTCTTAGGGAGGCCTGACTATAAACATGCACACGTAAACACACACCCCGCAGTGTACACACACTGATTTCCTCACATGTCAAACACGGTAAACAAGTCGCCTTAGTGCTTGCACAGGCCACACACACTAGAAAGGCCCGGCAACAAACATCGGCATCCTGAAATTAAGCAAAACAAAATTCATCTGGCTTCTGAATTGTTTAGGCAAAGCAGGAAAGGATTTGACCCTGATTACAGAAGAGGAGTACAAACAAGTTAATGGTTAGTGGTCCTGGATAATCTAAACTTAAGCTGCATGGCATTTCAACTCCGAAAGGCCAGACTCTGCAGAGGTGACTTGCTGAAAAGCAGAAAGCCTGGAATTTTCCCCTCTAGGCTGTCCTCATTTGAGCGACATAAATGATGCTGTCAGAGCGGGGGAGAAAAAGAAATAAAAAGGACTGAATATCCTGAATTCCACCCCGTTGAGAGCTGCTTTTTGTACGTGTGAACGCAGTCGCCCTCTCGCTCTCACAGATACGCTAGCTTCGGATAGCTCCGTCAACAGGCTGGCACGCAGAGCAGATCAGATTCGGCGTGACTCATAACAGTGTCACACCGGCGAGTTATAACACAGACACACACCTCTCGTGTTCACTGAACAAGCTCTCTCTGCTCACCCTCCATCACTGTCACATGGAGGGGGGCTAGCATCTCACAATCAGCGACTGTAATGAGCTAACAAGATGACGTCCAGATGGCCTTGCCACGAGGAGGACAGAAGTGGACGTTGTTACGAGACCAAGAGGCTGAAGAGGTCTGTTGAGAAGGAGGAGTGCAAGAAGTCATTAGGGAGGAGAAAGAACGTAATCTGTTTCTTCTTATGGCCTTTGTGGTTTCTGTCAGTGCTGAGTCCGTCCTTTAAGAGCAGGGGAGTAGAGCAAGCAAGGGTATATGTGGTCGTGATTGAACGACACCCACGATATCACTGACAGCGAGAGAAAGCCCAGACTGCCGCTCTCTTGGTCTCCACTTATTCATCCTGGAGCCCAAGGACTGAGCTCTTACAGCTGGGCTGTGAGGACGAAAGGAGAGGAGAGGAAAGGAAAGAAGAAGAGGTCATTTGGCTTGGCTATAGTCGAAACCATTTGGGTCAATTTCAGCCAGGGTTTAGTCCTCATTCTGGGATTGCTCTGTGACTTAAATACACACAAGCCTCTTTCTTCCCCTCCCTTGGTTCCTTCTCTGGCCACGACACAACACACTCACACAAACACGAGTGCACAAACACACACAGCCAGCTGCCTCCTGTCACTACCAAGCAGCCACAGATGGGCTCTGCTTGCTCTATAAAGATCTCTCCACAGGCCGAGTCTACGGTCACAGCCAAACTCGCCTGGCCCAAAAATCGCTGTCTATGTGTGATGTGTGCAATACATGCATTGGTACAGGCCAGAGTGGGTGAGTGTGAATGCGTGTGTTGTTGTGCCAGACACCCCAAACAAGCCAAATTTCTGAAGCGGCGGTGCCGAACAGTCATAAAGAAAGGAATGCCCCAGGGGCAGGAACTGCGAAACAAGTCGAGAAAAGTTGGACCCTCTGTGGCGTTAACTCCTACCTGGAGGAGTGGAGGAAGTCACTAAAATGAAAAAATAATCACACTGTTATCAAACCTGAGCAGTTTGCCCTGGTTGTTACTGGTGGCTGTTTTCAGCTCTGCACCACCAASCCCCTCAACAACCCTTCAAACGGCATTAAAACCTCCTCTTTAATGTTGCTATTAAATCAGATGCACTAATGAACACAAACAAGCACACAGGGTAAAGGCGCACACACACACATGATATCCCAGTTCTTTTAATTCTGGCTGTCACAGATAGAGCCAGTCATAGTTAAAATCATTTTTAACAATTGGCCTCCCATCTCAGCATGGCATTGCTGGAGGGATCAGACGATTAGATTGAACAATGAAACAAAGAATGAGAGTGTAAGGCAGGACACACTTTGTAGCTGAGGCTGGCAAATTTTTCAACCTTTCACTTTCAAGAATTCAACTCTCAAAGGAACCAGAGGGGAGGAGGTTTAGCTGACCTGCTCAGTGGCATATTTTGGCACTGACACATCTGGGAATTAAATCAGCCGTGATCAGACAGAAAAAAAAAAAATTCAAACAAACCTGACATCCATTACTAATGAGCTTGTTCTTTAAGGGACTGGTTTGACATTTTGGGAAATATGTTTCTTTGCTTTCTTCCCAGGAAAGAATATTGATTACACTCATATTTGTACAGTTAAAATGAGGCTGGAGCGAATAGATTGATTAGTTTGATTAGTWCAGGCTAATTTAGCTTACTTTACTTTTGCATAGACAAATAATTATTGAATRAACAGCTGCAACCTATTTTAGTTATTTAACTAACTTATCTTCACTATGTTTAGATAGCTTTAGCTTAACTTAGTTTAATAAGAAACAAAGAATAACAATACCAGTAACTATTTTTTTAAATAAATAACGTTAAGTATATTTTGCCCTGTAATGGACTTGCAAACCTATCCAGGGTGAACCCCGCCCCTCGCACAGCACCAGTGACCCTGACAGGAAGAAGCAGATATACATAATGGATGGAAGTATTTTTTAAGTAAAGTAGATGTAATGGAAATAATACTTTTAGGTTTAAGCCAGTAATTCATGACGTACTTTAATGACCTAGGTTTTCATGACATGCTGTTTATCAGCATGATAGAATGATTAAAGTCAGAACAAGATCTGCTAACAACAATCACTATTATATATATCACTTGTGTTTATCTTTGTGTTTTCCCTTGACCTAGGATTTCCTTAGTATTTAATCTTGCTTCATTAAGATGACATAGTGTTTGTTAAACAGTGTGTGTGTGTGTGTGTGTGTGTGT
>NW_013952621.1:692171-703579 GCF_001266775.1 Austrofundulus limnaeus
TCAGAGATAACCACATTATAGAAATATATTACTGTCCACCTAATAAAAGACTATACAATGTGTAGTATCCTTATAAATCAGTAGTAAACAACCCCATTAAATTTCTTCAATTCAAAAAGCAAAAAAAAAGCATTAATTTCTAAAAAGTCAAACAACGTATAAATAATGCTATGATGGAGTGAAGTCCAGAGGAGATAACGTGCTTTTGTCTTACAGTATCTACATAGATGTTCTGTTTTTTTATTTAGAAAAACCACTTAGTTTACATTTTTATATAAACAGTTTACAATCAACACTGAGATCATTCATAACCCTGTATGTTGTTAACAGGTGTTAATATGACACAACCAGACGTTCTGGAGGGACACCAAAGCCTTCCTGGAAGAACAAAGGGAAGACATGGCGCACAAAAAGCAAATCAATCAATCTCTGCCAGAGCACGTCTGGCTCTGACAGCACAGCTCTGAGCCCAGACGTAAAAAGATAGTACGCAGCAAAGTTCAAAATACTTTCATTGTTCATCTGTCAGTGTGAGAGACAATTGCAAGGGAGAGGGAGGGAAAACACAAACACAATATTTATCTTGTGTCCCCCTTCCCGCCTGACTCACTCTTTTTTAATGTATTCCTGCTATTGTGAGGCGCACCGAGAGATGGATGGGTAGAGGAGTCCAGTAGGTGATATGTGTCTGCTACAAGCACAGCGCAGTCACTCACACATTTCCACAGCCTCCAATCTCAAACAACGGCAATAATTCAATCACCAAAAAAACAGCAGTAAAGATATTTTTATATCTTTTGTGGCATTTCACTAGTCAGTGGTTGCAGTGGTTGGTGGCTTTTTTTTTCTTCTTTGTCTTTTGCATTGTTCTCAAAACAGCTTCCCTGGGAAACTCGGAAAGTCAAACAGCTGACGAAACGTCACCTCGTGAACTCTCTCCTCCCTTCACACACTCACAAGAACTGGCAATGTGACATGCACGCTCCCACTTACACATTCCCTTATTTCTCCTCAAACACACCATTCTTAACATCTTTCATTGAGCGCTTGTCAAGCTTAAAGGCACAGCGCTGTCTAAACAGGCCGTTAGCTGCTTGTCCCTTTCAAGCCCAGCGACTCTTGATGGCGTCACGTCAAATATGGGACYCTTCTGATGGTCGACTCGCAGGCCGTCTCCTCAATCACAAGTCACATTAAAAGCTCTCGGTAAGTCTGGGGATTTTCTGCAGCGTGGACACATTCCTCATAACTTTCATTTAGCCTACAGCACGGTGAGCTAAAGAAAATACATAAAAAGACCATGTGTGGTGCAATAAAAGTGAAGCTATAACAGTCATTTCTCTGTAGCAATACCTGCTCACTGTGCATGCCTGTACCTGGGCCTCACCAGCCTGTTGTGACTGGTCATGCAATATGAGGAGCATGTATGACCGGAGGAATTACCGAGTGCTCGAACAGCGAACGCTTGCTAAACTACACACACTCTCGCATAGCATGCACGTCAAGAACGCACGCACACACAACAGAGACATTCTTTAAAAGCCAACAGTAGCGAAACAAGAGAAGATGGGCCTCTCTGTGTGCGAGTGACAGAGTGAATTACACGCACAGCTAAAACGCAGGCTTCCTGTCTAACTCAGCAGCACGGGATGGCTTTCAGATGGATTTTGGCAAATCTTGTGCAAACAGTGAGTCAATATCGGGATAATGGCCGATCGTCGAGGAAGGACAATTCGCAAGTGATTTGAGGAGAAGATGTGTGTTTAGAGCACTTTGTACCACAGCCTTGTCACCCAGCCATCAGCAGCTTGGCATGAAGCCAGCGTGCAGCCATTTAAGGAGTCCGACAGCACAACCGCGTGCACATATCCGAGTATTCCCGTGCCCTCACCGTGAGCGTGTTCACTGCCCGACCAAAATTTGCGACAAAGGAAAAAGCTGACAACGGAGTTCGCCGCGAACCAAGACGCCACGACATCAAGAACAAATTTGCATCACGAGTAAATATACTCGATCTCAAACTTTGCCTGTGATATTTATGACTGTCTGGCAGCTCTTTCATTATCATAAAGCGTGTTTAATGTTTGTCAGCTGTGTGAGAGGACCGTCACACTACAGACGAGAGCACTAGATTTACTGTCTCTGTTTCCCCSCCATCTCTTTTTCCAGCTGTGTTCACGTACTCCAGGATTTACACACACAYGACAGAGTGGACCAGGAGCGAGGACGCAGAGGAAAGAAACGAGGGGAGCAGAGAGCGAGGGGAGCGAAGGAGGGGGAGGCAAGAACGTGGTGCCAACCAGAGAGGCCCACCGTGCCTCAGTTCCATCCCTCCAGCTGAGGGCTTTGATTCGCCTGATTGTCTCCAATATTGAGACACACAATAAACACAACACTTGGCGTCCATTTGCAATTCTAATCAGTCCCTCTCAACCGGCCTGGACAACTCAGCCAGAGCCCCTCTGGGATATCACTCATCTCACTGCAAAATAATGACACAATCATTGCCATGGCTACGCTCCTACTACATCTCACGCACGGCAGCTCAGGGAGGATATTAAAACATAGAAGTACTTGGAGGACTAAATGAATTAGCCCAGAGATTAGCTGGATACCAGGTTAATGAAGGCGCCACATAGACAACACCTCCTCCACCGCCACCCCTAAGCATTTGGGAGCGTCCACCCCCACCTCTTTCAAAAAAAAAATTACAAGCAGCAAGTAGGCAATCTAGCAGGTCTACACCTGTTTCTCTGGAGCATGCTGCAACAGGATTTCAATAAACCATCTTCTTTCAACATGATATTCTGACTATGTAAACTTTGATGGCTTCATGATAGTGCGGCAAGTTGCAAAATTGAGCACTATCTGATTTAACAAGTCATAAAGCGCTTCCAAAGCAGCAAGGAGGCCGCAATATCTTCATTATCGCCCATAAATGTCTGTCTTCGCCTTAAAGTGGTGCAATGCTTTGGCTTCCTAAATGCTATTTAAATTGTTTAAGGTGAGCGAAGAGATAAAGGGAGACTTTATGTTAAACAAACTGTCCTCAAATCATACACGTGTGAATCTGAAAAGCCCATCCGTTGGCTTCTCCCGCGCTGTTTTCACTCATCTGACAACATGACGGTAATAGACGCTTGCAGATAAATGAGAGCAAAGTGACATGTAATCATCCACATTTTAGTAGCCTTGATGCATTTGCTTTAAAAGTAAGATGGAAGATGAGCAACTCAAAATTTATTTAAAAGAAAAAAATAAAAATAACAGGCATGTCTTATAAAACTAGCTATTTGACTTGCAAATCGCTCAGATGATTCATAGCAGTGAGAGTGCTCGTCTGCCCTCGTTTTCAAGCTAGCACGTGCGTTTCCATCGTCGATATATATATGTGTGTGTTGATGCTTGTGCAGGCTTGTGAATGACAGCCTGTCAGTAAAAGAGATGTCATTATCTGGCTGATGTGTGTGTGAGAGAGTTGTGATCGGAGGCAGGGTCACATCACTGGCACGGCGCCGACACTCTGAGGACAGGAGGAAACATTACTTTATGATTTCCCTCCAGAAAGGAAACACTCTTGTCGCAATCTGCAATGCCACCGCTCGACCTCATTTAGAGGTTAGACCAATACACACAACAGAGAAGTGCGACGGTGTGTGTGCAGCTCCCCCTGTGACAATAGCATGAGGGATGGCTATCTCTAAAGCTTTATTTCTGTACGAAAGATATTTCCTTGGAATAACAAAGTGGGGGATTTTTCTGCTTTGTTTGAAGGGCCTTGAAGTGAGGAGTTCTGGTAAACCTCTCCCCTCCCTGTCCTTACCCTTTGACTTTTTCTGTGTCACAACAATACGAGGGGGTTTAGTTTGGTGTCCTGCAGTCGATCTGTTAGGGCGCTGATAAGAGAAGCTGATGGATAGGTTTAATCAGCCGGGCCCAAGGATCAAGACCACAGGACAGATCAATCAAATGCTATGTGGCTTATAAAAGAAACAGCCTTTATCGGTGTCGAAAAGGGTCTCTGGCCTTTCTTTTTTTTTCAGCAACAGAAGAAAACAACATTAGTGCAAAAAAGGTAAGAAGGGTTTGAAGCAGTCTCAGCTGCTCAAACGGATGTGACAAGTAACGAAAAAAAAAACTAAATGAAGTGGATAAAAACTGAAAAGGAAAAGACTAAGTTAAATATCCCTGGTATTAAATCAGTTTCACACAGTGATAAAACTGTAAYTAAACACCCCCTTTCTGAAACAAAAATCCTCCACGAACACCTGCACTGACATAAAAAACRAACAAACAGGAAGACGGGGAACGTTACAAACCATCAACGCTATCCACACAAGACAATGCGAAGAACGTCCATAAAAGTAGGACACGGCTGCCTCTTGGATCTCAAAAGCAGTTTCTTATCAGAAAACGTGAGTGACAAGTCTATTCTCTGCTTACAATCCCAGCTCATGATTGTAAAAGACAGCTACACATGTCCCTTCAAATCCGAGACAAATTAGTTGCTTCTTTCTCTCCCCCCATTTTGAATGGAAGATCTTATCCAGGCAGACGTGCTTAAGTTGTCAGAGGGCTTTTAAACCCATATTGAACAACATATTGACTGATGCAATCACAGAGACACACATCATTAGGCTCATTAACAGTGAACGTAAAAAGGAGGGGGGAGATGACGGCCTAACTGGTGCAACGGGAGTCTGTGCCTGCTCTGATAACGCTCGCCTTTAACAAGCAAAGAGCGCAGACGGGACGCAGGCTGTCTGTGCTCAAACCAAACACGTATGATGCGCACGCTAATAAATAGCTTGTCTGACACAACGCGCAGTTTGCTCTGCGATAACCGGGCGGATTGTGGCCTCGTAAAGACACTCCATGTGTTGTTTTAGGAAGCCATTACAAACTGGGCCATCTCCATTACAAGGGCTATCCGATCATTATTACCGCCATCTGCAACGCACACTCAAAGCATAATCTGTGCAAGCCAACCACAGCTGACTCCTGAGCTGTTGCACAACACACACCCATAATAACTTCCGCCGTGATGCGCGCGTGTGTGTATACAGTATATAAGTTTGAGCTAACATACTTTAGCCACACACACCAATTTTATTTATAAAAGACATTAAACATAAATGTAAAAACAGAATAAAAATACAAAAACAGCAACATCATATAAAAATAATAAAATCAGGTAAAAGACAATAAAATTACTAAATTTTAGTTCAGATTAGTTTAGCTTACTATAACTATATAACTACTATACATTTTTAGAGCTGTAAATCATGTTATAATTCCCTTATTAAAAACATACCCAGACTGTWTTGTCAACAGGTTATCAGAAACTGGTTGTCTGCTAAGAAGTCTGATGTTTTATTTAAAATACATATATATAGCAGAGGAAGTTCTTTGCAAAGAATAAATTTATTTATTTTTATTCCAGTTTTTATTTTTATTTTTTTTATCACACTCAAGTTGCATAACAGCGACACTCCAAACACATTAACGTTTAAATAATATAAAGTTAGAGTTTAGGTTCTGATGTCTCAGGCAGGTCAGAGGCGCAGAGACAGTCAAGCATCCTCTGAGCCTCCGCTTTGAAAACAGTCAAGTGATCCCTCGCAGGTTTTTTTATTATTATTATTGTGCATGTGAACACATGGTGTTATGATGAAAATGCTGTGAGACGCTTTCAAAAATATAATATATATAGAAACACATAATGCTCATTGGAAAATAGTCTGGAAAATGCTAAGAGCTTTCAATTGGCTGCCGTCTGACTCGAGGTTGTCAATCAGACAGAACGACCCGCCCTGCTCTGCTCTGATTGGGTAAAACTTTGACTGTGGTTCCCTTTATTGGTTGAAAGAACCGTCACTTTAAACCCTGAATGGCTTAAAGAGGTTTTTTTCCTCCCTTCAACCTAAAGCATCTTACGTCGACCCCTGCATAGCACCTCCTATTGTACCTAGCTCCTCCCTGGAGCTCAGTCCCCAGCCGAGACCCCCCCAACCCCCACAGAGCACCCCTCCTTTGAAGCATCATTGTAATGACATGCTGAAGTGGGAGTGCCTGAAACAGTAGGAGGTTCTTAAAGTGACAGAGGGCAATTTCAAGGTGTTTAGATAGACTGTGATGCAAAGTCCAATACCATTCAGACACAGCTGTGGACTGTTTAGCCTTTTTTATGTGCCTTCCAACAGGCATCAGCCAAGCAGTGGCCAGAACCCGGAAACCCATCCAGAAAACAAACCTCTTCACATCCAGAGTCCGCCTCATGACATAAAGGGGCAGTCTACTCCTATATGGAGTCAAGATGTCAGACATCATCCCTCACACTAATGTTTGATCACTGTTCTTATGTGTTGTTTTTAAATCAGACATGTATCTGACTAAAACCCTCCTGAGTCTGTGAGACCCTGATCAAGAGCCACACAACCCAGTCTGCACATAAAATCATCAATTATGTCAGAGATAACCACATTATAGAAATATATTACTGTCCACCTAATAAAAGACTATACAATGTGTANCGCACACTCAAAGCATAATCTGTGCAAGCCAACCACAGCTGACTCCTGAGCTGTTGCACAACACACACCCATAATAACTTCCGCCGTGATGCGCGTGTGTGTGTGTGTGTGTACGTTGTAACGTGACGGAGCAGCTGTTGCCTCGTCACATTGCTTGCTTTTGGTCCAACACGTTTAAGTAAACTGACACAGAGCAGTCCTGGCTTGTGAGCCCCCTCTTTTTTTTTTTTTTTTTTTTGAATCCTAACATCCGTGCAATGCGGTTGCAATCTCCCCGGCCGGAGCCACTCACACCCTTCAAAGGCTCATCACAGGACGCACGTCTAATGCGGTGAGATGGCGGGTTAAAGCCTCAGCTAGGCACGCCGCTTTGAAGCGACTGCCCCTGCCCCTGGAATAGGAGCCAAATCATTTCCCTTTCCCTTCTTCTCTTCCGTGGTGGGAGAGGCGCAACCAGCCGCTGCGTTTGGCGTCAGCATGTGGGGCACTTTCAAGAATCACGCCACCCCATTCCAGAGCAGGGCCACCGCAGGAAATGAGACTCCCCTCGGATGTACAGGGGGCTTCTTCTCCGCGACAAATTTATTCATGCATTCATGTTTATTTCAAACGGGAATTTGACTCAGCCCGCAGAATGCACATGCCAGGCTCAGGCTGAGATGTTTTTGACAGGCGCAAGGTGCTACAATCAGAAGTGTATAAATAAATCAGAAAAAAAAAATCCAGCAAATAAAGCTACTGAAAGCGGTGACGCCGGCCTAGCCTCGGCAAGCAGAGGAACTCACAGAGGTTTGTCTGCAAAGAAAAAGTGCTTTCATCTTGCAGAACGGGAGAGGAGACGAGAGGAGTGATGTGGTGGAGGTTTGGGCCTGTCATGTTTCACAGTGGGGAGACTTGAAAGACAGATGAGAATGGCTAAAAGTAGTCCAAGTTCTCAAAACCATTGAAGATGAGACGGACTAATGTTGAAGGACGCATTAGGATGAGCAGGTTAAAACATCACAGTGCGATATATTTTACCACAGAGCTTTAAGAGGGGGGGTGGCTACCTCAGTAACTCATTAAATCAAGTCAACGCAGCGCCTTCGGTCTTATTCTCTGCATAGTTCATAAAGTGAGCTGAGAGCTTTTCGGATATTGTGTTTGCTTTAGCAGCCCTTTCGCTGCTATTTCCAATATCGGGGAGATGAGAGGCTTCCACGGCCGAGCACATCATGTGGGAGAATAAACACACCGTCTAATGGGAAACATGTGTGCGGGAGATGAAACGGCTTCCATCGTATGAAAAGGATGAAATATAGCCCGTGTCCTGCCGAGCTCCAATCACGGCCGCAGGAACTCGACGTGGAGGGGAAACGCCAGTCCACCCTCCCCACTGCCCCAACAGGAGCTCTCACTCAGTGCGCGCACACACAAGCTGCCAATATGGCCACTCTAGAGCGGACTCATKTGGAGACAAGAGTCTGACAGTGACATCTCCATTCAGTCTTGAATTCTTTTTCTCTTCCAAACATGCATGAACACACACAGACACACACACTGAGCCAGAGGCCATGAGAGGAGGAGGAGGAGCAGGACTGGTGCATAAAAAAACTCTTTCTCTCTGTCATGGGTCTCTGTTGGGTTTAGCGTGGCATTATGGGAAGATTAGACTTAGGRGTGCTTTACTATCTGATGTCATTGTTGCTTTTACGTCTGGACGGCTTGCGGAACTCGGACCTGATGGCAGGCACATTTCTCTCCAAACAAAATGCTCGGCGCTGCAAGTTGTGATTGATTGCAGGTTCCTATTGTATCTGTCTGGTATGTCTCTATTGGAAGACGAATTAGTCAAACACACACACAAAAAAAAGAGGCTCACGGAAAACGCTCCACATATGACTCCATCAATCAAGTCAGCAATCAAAATAATTCAATTAAGAGACCCAAATCCTGCTGGCTTACGAGTCTCTGCTCCAATAGCCCAGAAACAAACTCAATTTGCAGACAATCCATAGATAACAGAATTACGTTCACTTTAAAGCCTAAATCTTTTTTCCAGCACTTAAATTTTCTGAAATATCGAGGGAAATTCAAAGGAAATAGCAAAGTTATTCTGTTTACTTAGAAGGAGGACAACTTGGACCAAATTAAATAAACAACAGCAACTTCAAATATATAATGGAATTCCAGACAGGCTGTCAAGACAACTAAACTAATTTGCAGGTTGTTCAAAACACAAGAAACTTTGCAAATGTTTTTCTTTTTTATATATATCWGTGGTAAATGGCCATACATCAGAGGTGCAGGATTGTGGACAGACTGGGAGAAGGAGGCGGCTGAATATGTGTGTAATTGTCTTTTTCCCCCCGTTTCCGAGGTGTGAAAGGGAATGCGGGGTTGCACCGGGGTGTCCCAGGGAGAAGCGATTGAAGCGTCAGTCACAGCTGCCACACASAGCCCCGGCGTGCACCAAATCCCAGGCCCGGCCCCGGCTCCTCCGCCCGCAAAGGCCAGGCCTGGGAGCAGCGGGAGTCCCACAGGCCTTTTCTTCCAGCTCCTCTCACCAGCACAAGGGGGACCGGGATCACGCTGGGAGTTTGCTTAGAAAAGGTTGAGCTCGAGGCTCGGCAGAATGGGTTAATAAAGGCACGCACACACAAATGCTTTCTGGGCTGTCCGTCTTGCCTTTGGAGATGGTGGGAAATAAATGAAGCAAAGAAAAGCTTAGGAGAAATTAAACTTCCAGTTAACTTGTGAAAATCGGGGATGCACATTTGCAGAGACCTACAGGAACAAATTAGATGACCTTGTTGTAAAAAAAACTTCCTAATATTAAWGAAAGTGCTACACATAGTTTTTAATATTATATTAGTAATTTTGTGGTACGAAGTTCTTGAGGATTATACCTCGTGCCATTTCCATGCTGCCTCTAATAGTCTCCATGTCCTGCCTCTCTGTGCCATAGATGGATTATGATTCTTTATAATTAACATGGGGGAGGGGGACGGCTGTTACAGACCGCCCATCTGCCATGCTGACACACTTACTGGGGCATCCCTTGGGAAACGCTGGCTGCTACCACACTATTCCATTACTTTATCATCCTATCATTCTATTATCCCACCACTCGATTCAATTACCCCGTCACTCCATTAGAGTACTCATAACATTGAACAAAAAGCTCTGTGATGGTCATTAATGATACGTTCAGACGTGGTTTGGTGGGGTCATGCTTCATCCGGAGGCTCGTCTTGAAAAAATATTACCCGGGTTTTAAGTAACGCTTGTTCTGGTTGGTCTCAAATAACCAAAGCTACAGGTAATATATCAACTAGAGTCAGACTGATTTAATCAGCTGATCAGTTTAATAAGCCAATATTTTCCACATTTTAAATAACTGGCTGTCGGCCGCGCCTATACCGACTTAACTGATTGCAAAGCAGGAAAATTAAGATAAAGCTAACAGGTCCTTGTAGCTCACAGTTGAGGTTTTTAGAATTAAAATGCTCCTCTAGATATTTTTTGGTCCTTTAAAGTGTAACTACCCCCTCCCCCTCCAACCCCTCTGTGAAAGCATAAACTCACCCCCCAGGTAAATTTGAAAAATTCCAACAATGCTGTGGTGCCAAGAGACACTGAGGGGCAGGGCCAAGCGTGGGGACGAGCAAGGAGGTGTGGTCAGGACGAGAGAATGTGACAGCTAGCTTAATTTGACAAGCTAGCATTTCTGAAAACAGGTCTGGTGTGGTCTAGGTGCATAATACGTATGTGTTAAAACAGGATTTATTGAAGTTTTACAAATCAAATAAAGGTTCCACGAATAAAAAACTTGGTTTTAAACATTCTGCTATAAGTGTAGAATAATCCAGTACAGGTTTGACATGTCTAACTATTTTAGTTTTTAAACTAGAGTAGATTAAAGATGCTTAAGGTAGTGAAAAATTTGGTGGAATCGCCCTTTAGCCATTTCCTGAATCGAAAGTTTTAGCTTCGTTTGGCTCGATAATGATAAACTGTTAGTGAGTGAMTCACCCCACAGCAAGAATTAAACAACAAGCTCATTTTTTACCAAGGGAATATTGAAGATGACGGAGAACAGCAACTTTTTAGTTAGTTTAAAAAATAACGAACCACAAAGAGGATCGCTAAATTAATCGAGTTTGTTTTTTGATTCGAGGCAGACGTCCATGCATCGCGCTGCGCTTTAAGCACAGATGATTGTTTTCTGCTCCACGTGTACTTTTCTCCCTCTGCCTGCCGAAACAATGAAGAACAGAACGGATCCAGTTTCTGTGTTAAAATGATGTTAGCAGCATCGTTGCTAACATTGGCTAATGTTCAAAGCGGTAAAAAAATGTCATCGCAGTGCTCGCTGTTCCAACTCGTGACTCGCTGCAGGGGCGTGTCCCTGAGTAAAAGGCTTTTCTACCAGAGATGTGATGTAAGCATGAACCAAGCTGTGACCAATAGGAAATTTCAACTGCAGTAGCCACCGTTCAACCCATAGAGGGCAGCACAAAAACAAATATAAACCAAATATTGCAGAATTAATCACATTTACACAAAAATGTCAAAGTTTGCGCAGAGATTTAAAATAATACCCTTAAGACACAGATTACACAGTTTATCTGAAAAAAAGTTGATTTGGGGTTTGAYTACTCTTTAAATCTCTTTAAGTTTGTCTTTGTTGTTAAATACTTAACATGCACAAATTCAGCAACTAAGTTATATTTTTGTAAAATATATTTAAAAACACATTGGCCAAACATTTCCACATACTGGGAGTTGTGTATCAGCAGGACCTGCCCTGATTTCTAAAGAAAAGCATCAGCATACATCTGTAAATGCTGACCGCTAATAACCATAAAGATTTTGTATTATACTATATTATAT
>NW_013952621.1:703599-710246 GCF_001266775.1 Austrofundulus limnaeus
ATATTATATTATATTATATTATATTATATTATAGCAAAGTTTTACTATCTACTTGCTTTAAAAACTGTAAATAAACTTTCTAAAAGTATTTTAAAAAGTTTGTTACAGTTTTTAAATCTCTGAAAATTACAGAAAGGTGTATTGAAGTAAAACTCAATTTATTTTATATTTTTTTATTTTATAAATGCAACTGACAGGCAGTTATACCAGAACTGCCTGTCTGGTTAAAGTAATGATAAAACTAGTAAACACAAATCAAACTAACAAGTGGATTTTAAGGTAGTTTTGGTAATATATAATTGTTAGTTCTTCTTAGGACTGCACAATATTAGAAAAATGTGTGATGTGTGATATTATATTGCAAAATCAACATCAGTTATGTTAACTCACAKTTCTCACGTCTCATTTTCTCTTCTGTCATCTAAACTAGTTAAAGACGACGAAATTTGTTTGTAACTTTTTTTTAACTCACTAAAAATCAGAGAAAAGCATCTTAAAGTATAATAAAAACAACACTTTTGAATTCTATAAATTCAAGCAAAATTTTAGGGAGAGAAATCGTAAAACTTGAGAGAAGTCCTTAAGAGAGTTTTGCTAACACACACTTCAACAATTTTGTAAAAATTGAAAAAAAAATACATTTTTTGCAACTATATACAAGAAAAAAATCTACAAAAATAAATTAATTGCACAAAAATAATTAATATATTTTAGATTTTACTCATATATATTTTTAAGAAGCAGCTCCCTTATTTTTATTTCAGATTCAGGTCTAAAAGCACATCTTCTGATTTACATTCCCATCTGAACRCTTCAACCTATTTTATTTGTCAATAAACATTTGCTTCCTGCGCCATGCCACATTTTTTTGTCATTATTTGTTGAAATCTGTCATTCCTTCCACAAAGTCCAGGCACACCTAATTCAAACCTTCCCATAAGAGTCTTTGGAGTGCCACAAACTGGAGGAAACAGATCCCAAGTTGCTTGTATACCGGTGACAACTCCTGACGTCTAGAAGTTGTTGGGAGTGCAGCTGCCTGTAAAAGCTGCCTGCCCGCTGTCTGGGACTGGCATCTGATGAGGTCTGCCTCCTCAGCACAGAGGGGTTCTGTGAGAAAGAGTTAAGTCGATGAGGTCAGTCTGGAGGAGGAGGTTACGAGTTCCCCYGAGTCTGAGCTGCGGGGGTAATGGTTTTAGAGATGGCTGTCACACAGATCCGTTCCACTGTCCAATACCACCGCTGATCTCCACCAATCCAAGTCTGCTCGCTTTTCAATCGCTCAACTTCTCCCTGCCCGTCCTCCTTTCTTCTTTTCTCCCTCTCCTCCTGCCTCGCACTAACACATGGAAGTAATCTAGCAGCTCCACGCCGGACTGAAAGGATCYGTGGTCGAGCCCTGAGTTTCAACGCTCTACATTAGCTTCCTTTCCTCCTCTGTTTAATCCCCTTATTTTCAGCTGCTCTTATGTAAAAGACCTRAGACGGCAAACAAAAGGCAGACTCTGCCCATTCAACTTTTTTTTCCTTCACTTCCTCTAACTTTTTTCTCTCTCTCTTTCCCCTTGATTCAGCTAAACGCACATGCGAGGCAAGGCGAAGCCGAAGAAATCCCAAGGGAATGTTTCCAGCACCAGCGCCTGCATCTCTCCCTGCTTGGCAGAGCCGGAGCTGATGGGAACTTCCTGGTTGCTGCCAGCCAGGCCTCTGTCTAAACGCTGGGTCGCTAACTGCCTGTAAGGCTGCCACTGTTCAGCCACTCCACACTCATCCACCACTCGGCCCCTCGACACTTTCACAGGGGCACACTGGCACGCTCCGAGCACTTCCTTAATGCTCCACTGTGACTGGACAAAGAACAATGGGAGGGTGGGGGGGGGACAGCGCTGGAGCAAACACATCCACAAGCTTCCACTTTCTGTGAACCTTCAGCTGCACAAAGAACCAACGGAATGAAAATAAACAATATGCATGTTTGTGTGTAATTTATATTTCATGTAATTAGAACTGCAACTAGTGCAGAAAATGAAAAGCGAAAAGAAAAATCCTATAATTTGCGAGTGTTTTGGCCCACTTAAATGTTTTAATTAAAGGGATTTTGCTCTCAAAGATTTATTGTGAAACAAGCTCTGTTTCGCTTCGCTTTGCTTTGTTTGTCACAGTTTTACTGACTCACCTCTGACACACTGAGCTCATGAACCGTCACACCTGTCCTCTGCGAAAGAAAAAAGTTCAGGGAGGTGAATGTTCTCATAAAGTTTGCTCAAGGTAAAACTATACCTGTGTATTTTTATAGGTCGTAAAATGTGAGCTAATCATAAAATATCTTGATTGCAGTTTCCCAGAACAGAGAAGCTAGTTTAGTGTAATTTGAGCAGGTCAGAAAAACACAGTTTTTTTTTTTATTTGTTTGGGTTTTTGTTTTAGTTTTGAAATAATTTTCGGACTTGTCAGGATAATCATAAATTTCGCTGTTCAACATAGATTTCACTCAAAAAGGTTGCAAAATAAACTGGGAGAAAAAAAATCTTCCAGACGRATTATTAAGCTTTTGTTTTTTATCCCACTCCAAGCTGGAGTACAGTCAGCCTGTTCTGTCACATATTCTCTTGGAATATAATATCGGTCATATTTATGTCAACTGGAACTGGTGACCAAATATTAATTATAATTGTTCTTCTTTTTGAAATGTTTTAAACTTAGTGCCATCCCAAACACTGATCTTTATCATYATGACCAAATAAAGAGTTTGAACCTTCGTTGAATATCTTTGAAATTAGATATCCAACATGTAGGTTTTTTAAGTTTTTATTTCAGATTTATTAATAAAATATGGACTTTTTGTGACCTATTTTGAAGTTTGTTTGTTTTTTTCTTTATTTAAGGACATCAGGAAACAGATGGTCACATTTGACCCCGACACATTGTTTGCCCATGTATGCGCTAAAAAAAAGACCTATTTTTGTCAGAGATTTTTTTTTTTTTGTAGCTTTTGTAACCAGGAACAGCTACATTACTGCATCRTGTGTGGGCGTAACACGACCTGACGGCCAAAAGTGGTCCTTTGTCTTTGTCAATCTGGCCTTTGATGTAATGAAACTAAATTAATACATAAATAATTTACACAAAGACAAGACTTTAGTAAAGTTGAGACAAGCTGTACTTTGTATATTGGCTTTTTTACCAGTTAGCACCAGAGAGCACTGTTTACATTTTTAACTAAAATGTAATAAACTTTTCTTTGCCAGAATTCCARTAAATTCAAAAAGGATTTTTAACAAAAAGACAGAAAAATCATAGAAGTTTTGCATCTTTTAAACAAAAGCTGAGGTCCAAAACTCACAAGTTGTGATTTACGAGCAAGATTAATGAGCTAATAAACTGTTGCTGTATTTCATCCAAATGTGAGAACTCAGCTACAAGCTTATCATCTTCAAAAGAAGCAATTCTTTAAAAAAATTAAAAAGTGCAAAAAGGATTAGCTTCAAGTTGCAACACAAGAGTACGTTTTTCCCTCTGTGTATTTTTGCTAACGATGCGATAATATATATGACGGATGAATGTTGTGCTCATGTTTCAATAAAATCCTTTCAACTAAAGCCCGTGTCTTGCCTAACTGTAAGAGCTGGCAACAAATTACAAAAGGTATTTGCAGAGGAGTTTCCAAAAATGTTTTAAAAAATGTTTGTGGGGGTTCTCAGGTCCTTAGCTTGAGTCCCATGGCCGTCTCTCTTGTGTCACTGAAACACTGACGGAAAAATTTGTGGGACAAATACTTTTTCAAAAATAATCAGAGTACTTCTGGAAGTCGACTCAAACTGGCCTCGATTTTAGTTTCTGTCACTCTGTAGCTGTATGTTCGTGAATTAACACCTGGTTTTTGTATTTATAGGAATCTGGAACCTGATATTGTTAGAATTTGTTTGAAATTTGAAAATATTAGAGTTTGTGGAGGAATTTTTTTCATTTGACCCTTTTATTGCTACAAAATGTAAAATRCAGTCAGTTTTATGTTTATCATTAGCTTTTATAGATGATTAAAGTGGTATTAAAATTAGATGAATTGAACATTGTCTCCAACTAGCACACGACAATCATATCTCAGAAAAAACACCTAACCCTGATACTGTAGGGTTTTGTTTTTTCTAATTGTCATTGTGAAACCTACTGACAGATCCTAACAGCTCTCGCCCATTTTTCCAAGTGATTCATTACATTTAACTTCTGTCCTGAAAGAACAACTGGAAACTTAGTGAGTCACTGARACCGGTTGAAAACTCATTCAGGCATGAAAAAAAGAGAAAGAAAATCCCTAAAATCAACTGTGAATGCCACTTGTCTTGGGAATGCAGCTTGGTTTCACCGATGTTTGAATATATAGGAATGAATGCATCGTTGGCACACACACACACACACACACACACACACAAAACTCCAAATGATCAGTTTTCTGAGACAAGGCAGACAAACCAGCGGTGGATAGACTGAATCCATGTGGGGGTAAAAAAAATTAAATAAAAAAAACAATGATCAATAAAAACGCTGCATTTTTCCCCTGAAATAACCTGAATTCCCCCACCCCACCCAACACACACACTGCCTTTCAGAGGCCAGGTGCCTCATGTAGATAACCAAATGAAGAATCTGTCATTACACACCACTGAAACAACAGTCATTTCGGCACAGAAGCACACACACACACACACACACACACACACACACACACACACACTTGAAGGCAGCTGTCCTCGGAGCGAGACACAGGCTGCATTTATAGCAGCGAGGGCCAGTTGCTCTGCAGACAGACATCTTATTGGTCAGGAACGTCTCTGAAACAACAGTCATTTCGGCACAGAGAAGCACACACACACACACACACACACACACACACACACACACACTTGAAGGCAGCTGTCCTCGGAGCGAGACACAGGCTGCATTTATAGCAGCGAGGGCCAGTTGCTCTGCAGACAGACATCTTATTGGTCAGGAACGTCTCTGAGTGGGGCTCGGGCTCGAAGTCCTCTCTGTGTGTAATGAGATCTCTATCAGATGGAAACACGATCAGAGCCTAAAGGGGGGAGAGGGGCGGAGGAGGGGGCGACACTGGAAGGTCATTCTTGTTGCGTTAATGGCAGGAGGAGAGGGGAGCGCTGGCAGGACTATCAACCAAAGCCAGTTTTTCATCTCGTCCCTGAGTTTCATCGGGCCCTCGTTCAACAGGTCCAGTCAGTTTGGAGCTTTGCAGAAGGAGTTTTTGTTTTTTTTATACCTAAAACCTGCTACTGAAACTCTTTTTAGTTCAAATGTCACTTTTAAGTGTGAAACTTTAGGTCTAYTGTTATGCTCTCTGCCTACTTATTTATTTATTGAATCATTTACTTTTGTTGAACAATTCAGGATTTTTTTTTTTTTTCATTTTTAGAATGTATATTATACGACATACCTAAATTTCTCAATTTTCCAAGAGTGTATTTATCTGGTGAACTACAATTTGGCTACAACACGATTCAACAAACACAGCCAGAATGTGATAAGTGTGAATAAAACCCTGCATGTCATTTAATWATGCTTAAATGTGACATCATAAATTTTGAAATCAGGTCAAAGTTACCTAAAGACAACAAGAGAGTTGCAGCTGTGTATTTAACCAGTTCATTTCTATTGTGTTAGATAGGGTTGGGCACAATCGTATCGGGTGCAATTAACCGCCAGAAAAACATTAATTGATTTATTATTTGGCACTTGACGATTAATACGATTAATGCCACCAAGCTGACTGACTGGAGATTTCTCCAGTCAGTCTGCTTGGTGCTCCTCTCCACTTCAAATATGATGAACATTAAAAAAAAGGTTCTGTAATTTATTTATCTGTCAACATAATTTAGAATTTGATGTATAGCCTGAAGTCTGTAATTTTTACACAATTTGGAAAAGATTTTTATGAGGAGCAAATCTTTCCCACTAAAGTGGTCATGTGACCAGGACATAAGGGTGTCCAGGGACTCCAGGGGATTAATCGTCAAATTAATCGTTATCGGCTAAATACCACAATTAATCGTGATTAATTTTTGTGCCAATATTGCCCAACCTTAGTGTTAGAGCAATGCAAGTTTATTAGGAGGGTTATATTGRCTGGATCAAATTATTGTTGGGGTCATAACCCCCACGYAAATTACGTCCATGGTCACTTCAAATGGCAAAGGTGTCCAAAGGTTTACAAAACAGAAACTTCTTAAGGCAAAAGCAACTCCAGTCTCACTTGAAGGGGAAAAAAGTAAACAGTAAAAACTTTACACAACAGAAAAAAAATTACATTTCTTTTTCCAAAACTTGCAGCTACATAAACTCACAGCCCCATTAGAAAAAAATAACAATAAAAGAAAAAGAAAAAGSCACAACTTTGATTTTTTTTCTGCTCTGTTAAAAAAAAAGAAAAAAAATGTGTTTGATAAATATCAGCGCACTAATCAAGTTCGGCTTAGTCTCCGAGCCACCGGAGCATGATATAAACTGAGAGCGAGAGGCAAACAGATGAGGTCAAAGAAGCAGAAACCCGAAGCAGCAGAGGCTTTCAGCTGACTGTAATCAACACCAAACGATTTGCCCCTTTTTTTTTTTTTTTTTTTTTTTGAATCCTAACATCC
>NW_013952621.1:710503-721093 GCF_001266775.1 Austrofundulus limnaeus
TGTGTGTGTGTGTGTGTGTGTGTGTGTGTGTGTGTGTGTGTGTGTGTGTGTGTTTCCCATCATCGTGTTTGTCTCCTGATCTGCAGCAAACAGGCTGAGGCAGCCGCGGGTCATGAGGTAAATATTAGCCGAGGAGGGTTAGAGGACGCGCAGGAGCCCCGCTCACGGGCAAAAACCTTGTCAGATTAGCATTAAAGCGGCGTGGCTGCGGCGTTCCCGAGGACGCTGCGAGGGCCGGGGCTGTGTTTACACGCTGCGTGTGCTCTGCTGTTCCAGCTCGCAGCCAAATCCACGGGACGTGATTACTCATAACAAAGTGTCGTTTTCTGGAGCAAGCGCACTCAGCTAAATGAGAACGAGCCCTAGCCTTCCTCCTCTACCTCCTCTTCCTCTGCCGTCACCTCCAACAGCCCCCACCTTCTACGTGTCAAATTAAACATCAAAAAGATCGGATACATCCCGCAGCCAAACAGCAACTCAAGACGGTTTGTTTTTTATTCTTATTTTTCTTTCACGTCAGCGCTGCGGTTTTGATGTATGTCGGCTGTTCAAGCACGCTGGGAGGAAATCAATTAAGCCAGCCAAAGTCATTGATAATGCTGGTGGGTTGGAGTGATTGCATCCTCACATGAAAATCCATAAAGCTGCAGGTTAAGAACAGGGAGAAAAAAAATACACACATATATTTATATACAGTATATATTACACAGACACACTGCAGTGGCCTAAACCTGCTGGTTTCCTATACTTTGCCTCATAACTCATGGCCTGCAGGGAGGAGCTGGTATTGTTAGATTCTGTGCGTGCATGCACAGGGCCAGATTAATTTATTAGCAGAGGCAGAAGAGCTCCCCAAAGCAGGAACAGGAAGTAAGACGTCGTAAATCTCGATAAGTCACCGAGATAGTGCATTTCCATAGGTTTTCTACTTTTTCTTTTTCTTTTTATCAACGTGAGTCTAAAACAGCAAACGGCGATGCTGATCGTCGTGGAGCTACTCCCCTTTTTTATTACTTTTAACTTTCTGCTGCTGACTGATACGCTTCAGAGGAAAAACAAACAGAAAAGATTTAAAAAAAGTTTGTCACTATTTCTTTTTTTGTTGTTGTTGTTATAAAGCACTCCACACACAGCAAGATAATTGTCTTTTGTTTTCCGAGCACTGAGCAGCAGGATAATTAGCTCGAGAGAACACTTTGCAGAGTGCATTATTGTTCCACTGTGAACTTTATGAAATATTCAGCCGGCTTGGGGGATTTTTACAAGGAGCAGAGCGAGACAGAGAGAGAGGGAGAGGGAGAGGGAGAGGGAGAGAGGTGGTGGTGGGGGGAACAGATGGAGAAGTGATATTCTAATCCTCTCAAAGCAAGTGTGGCAACCTTCTGAGACATTCCCTCCAGGTGACATCATCAATCAATAAGTGGCTCGACTACCTTTTTTCCCCTCGTTTCAACCAAACCTGTGGTATTTTGAGGTGAAAAAAAATAATTATATAAAGACTGTTGATGGTGCTGAACGTCCCACTACCTCTGCAGCTACAGTCAAATAAAAGCTGATGGGCCGTAGTCTTGCCATTATTAGAGCCAAGGCCTCACACACACACTTTTACACACACACTTCAATGAACACTGCAGCAAAATTCACACGCGCTGACTGCACAACGAGCCCCTATGACATCTGACATTTGGGGGATAAATCATGAATTCACTTGAATGACTAAGTTGTAGTTAGAAGCTGCTGCTCTCTTCCTCCCCACCCACCCTCGCTGCTCCCCGTGAGCTCAGCTGAAGGTCAGCTCCAACCTATACTCTGACTTCTTCCTCTGCACTTTGTCAACACTTTCCAGCATCCTGCGAAGAAGACGGGAAAATAAAAAAAGCAGGAGTCCATATGTGGGTTAGACGTGTTCCCAGAGAGTAATCTGTTTTTATCAGACGTCTGATAGTTTGAGCGGAGTTGATGTGATATTTTGTTTGTTTTTAGGACTTTTAGCTGCTTCTCGTGAGAAACTTCTTCTCATGTGCAAAATGGAAAAAAATATATAATAATACTAATAATAATAGCTTAAAGCTTTCAGAGCCAGGAGCAACTCAAACAATTGTGCAGGCATTTCAAGCATTTTGCCTGGTGAAACCACTTTATCTTGACTTTTTTTTTTCCTTTTAGAGGGACAACCAAAACTTTTGATTAAAGGCCTAGCATTCCTTAAAGGAATGCATGTCGCCCGCCACTTTTTCAGTCTCAAACTGATGTCGAGGAGCAGCTGTTTGGGTCAAACCTAGATCGGTCAGCGCTCAGAACACGAGCTGGAGATTCACCTCAGCTACTACCACGCCAGATTTCAACTGTGAATCTCTAAAACTGACTGAGTTATAACAGTTATTTTTTTGTTTTTCATACAGTCGTTTGGCTGTGGTGGCCATCCTAAATTCATGGGATATTTTGCTAACAGACAAATAAGGTTGAAACCATAGATAATGCCAACGTTTTAAAGATGTCACACGAGCAGGGATTGCAGTAATGACTCTCAGTGCTATATTTTACGTTAAAATCCCAACATTTTACTTTTTTTAAGTTCATATAGTTGTGCTGACCATCCTATTGATGTGACTCCAAATAATAAGTTACAGTTAAATTTCTGAAATCTTCATTAAAATCCACCGTGGATGAAATATTTTGCTAACAGACTTGACAACAGTAGTTTATGGCAAAGTTTGAAGAACAGATCTGTCACCTCTTGTAGCATAAGGGAATGACTCTCAGCTACTACCACACTTTTTTTTAAATAAATCCACGTCTGCAAAACGTTACTAAAACCATAGCCGGTTCTGTGATTGCTAAGTTTAACTGTGGTGGCCATCTTGACTCCAAAACGTATGTAGATGAGCATCCAGGGATTAACTTTCTCAAAGTTTCATTCAAATCCATCCAGAGGTTCGTGAGATATTTTGCTAACACAACAAATTCTGTGAGCTGCAGCAGCTCATGAGAGCTCCTATTCGGTTGGTTGACTTGACTTTCAGCCTTCAGCTAATAATATTAATTACACAACTGTGGACAAACTTTCACAACCTTGGCAACAAAAAAAGGTGCGCGTAATAAATGACTGTAATTAACCATTCAGTGATTAAAGCGAGGCCTGCTCTTTATTATACCTGTGTGGGGGGTTGTTGTTGTATGGAAATACCCCCTTTTGGGATTATTATTGTGTGAATGCCTGGATGGCATTCACACAATTGAGACCATTTTTCGGCACCTTTCTTGTTCCACAATTTTTGTGCTACTTCAACCATTCATACATCAAAACGTTCAGCTCTTTGGTGCAGTGCCTGCTATGACTTTTGCTATTTCAGCTATTTATAGCTTTTTTAGCTATTTCAACTTTTTTAGCCACTTTTTTCCCATTGACTTCGAATGAGGCTATTTTCAACAACCTTCAAATCCTTCAAATAGTTTCTAAATCTTTAAAAACCTTACACAATTCATTCTGGTTGTGCTCTTTTTTACTCCCTTGTGCAATTTTTAGCAACTTTTTTACTAACTGTTTTCTGCTATTTCAGCTATAGTTCTGCTTTATTTGCGCTTTTTTTCTGCTAATTTGAACTATTTATGCTTCTTACCGTTGCTTTCTACTTTATTCAGTTGGTTTCTACAAAATGAGCTACATTTTAGCTGTTAATAGCTAAAATTAGCTTTTTATACACACATTTTGTTTGTAACAATTGGAACTTAATTCTGCTGAATTCAGCAAGGTTGTACGCCCTATGCATTCTTATGCTAAATAAAATATTTCCAGCTTCTGGCTTCTACTTTTAGTTAGCTTTTATGCTAATTTTAGCTGTTTTCTGCTATTTTATCTGTAGTTCTATTTTCTAGTATTCCTATGCTATTTTTTTGCTTTTTTGTGTTTTTTCCTGGTACTTTGTGTTATGCATGTTCCTTACAGGTGCTTTCTGCTTAATTAAGCTATTTTAGCATTTAGCTTTTTTATGCTATTTCAGCTATATTTTTGCTCCTTTTTTCACTGTTTTTCCTTTTGCTTCTTTCAGCTTTTAAAGTTTGACTTCGAATAATACTTTTGCTATTAAACTTTCACAATTTCAGCAGCTTTCAGCAGCAGGCATTCACACTAGCATTTTCGCAGGAAATGCAGTTTTTCTAGTTATTATTATTATTATTATTATTATTATTATTATTGATGAATGAATGCAGGACTCACTTGGGGTTCTGGGAGCTCCAGATGATGGTCTCCAGTGATCTGGCTGAGAGTAAGGCCGACCTGCATATTAGGATAAACATCCAGAGGTAATACTTCCAACAAGCGAGTCCCGCCATGCTGAGAGAAAAATGTCCAGAGAGGGAGAGGGGGGCGCCGGGGGTCTTTTGTCTGCGCTTCGGCCGCTGGCAAGGTGAGCTCGGATCAGTCGGGAGCATGAGAGCTCGGTATAAGATACATCTGTCCCACTTATTGTGTCCTTCACCGGTCTGCTCTCTCTCTCTCTCTTTCTCTCCGGAGGGGCAGTGTCCTGTGTGACCTGTGGCCGACTGGAGCAGCTCAGTCCCGGGAGTGGAGCCTCGTCACCGCCGCTCTCCCTACCTGTCGCCGTACGCAGCCTACAGATGACCACATTCATCCATCAGTCACAGCTCCGCGGCACGCCGGGAATCCGGAGCTCCTCTTCATTCCAGTGTTATCTTTCACTCCTCCTCTTCTTCTTCTTCTTCTTCTTCTTCTTCTTCTTCTTCTTCTTCTTCTTCTTCTTCTTCTTCTACAGAAAAACAACTGTTTCTATTGTAAATATCCCTCCAGGCTCTCAGTGTGTTGCCTCTCTCTAGTCCACCTCCGGAATGCCAAAGCGTTAATTACGTTCCCACAAAATTAAAACTTAAAAAAATAAAATAAAAAAATAGTCGAGTTATCGCTCACTCAGCTCTGTGACATTTTCCACACCGCGTCCGTGTTTTCTTTCTTCTTTTAAAAGAACTGCCTTTTTTATTATTAAAAAAAAGCCCCACTTTGCTGCCGCTGCTCCTTGAGTGTGCGCGCGTGTGCAACAGCTCGAGCTCGACTGTAACCCGAGACCAGGCAGGAGTGAGCGAGCGGCGGGGGGACGGCCCACAGAGGGCGCGTCGCAGCCAATCACCGCGCTCTGCCTCTGTCCGAAGTTGGAAGCAGGAAGCTGGAGGCATTTGTGGGGACGTGGAGGAGACGAATGTGTGTGGGGCTCGCACTCGGGCAGAGCACCTCGTCCCTCCCCACCACCGAGCCTGGCCGAACCATCGACCCAAAGCGAAATGGACTTTGGTTCAGTGTGCACTTCTGTCATACTGAAAGCCACAAACGATAGTGAAAGTTGTGCGGCAGTTAAACTGCTTACAGGAGCAAAAAAGCTTGGCTCATTAAATCAAAACCGTAAACTAATTACTCCTGTCGTAAACATCCCATAATCACAATCCTCGTATTTTAAATCATAAAACTCATATAATTGTGTTTTTTTTATGATCAGGCAGAACATAAACGTTTTTGCCTCAGTCTGTAAGCAAAATATCGATGAAATTACTGGATGTGTATTATTGAAACTTTGTGATCAGTGAATATACATATACAAATATTTTGACTTAATTTAATTCAAGATTGTCGCCACAGCCAATTGAACTTGGAAAACACAAAAAATGTCTCTAAATCTGCCACTTTTACAGATAGTGACCTAAAATTTGGCAGATTAAGCTGCTTGTTTGTTTGTTTGTTTGTTTGTTTGTTTGTTTGTTTGTTTGTTTGTTTGTTTGTTTGCTTGTTTGCTTGTTTGCTTGTTTGTTTGTAAATTTAGTCATGCACTATTTGGAGCCAACTGTGTCTGTCTGTTAGCAAAATATTTCATGAACCACCAAATAGTTTTTAAGAAAAATTTGCAGAAAACAATCAGCGGATGGATATCTGTAGCTGTTTAACTCTTGAAGTCAACCCATTTTAATTCAGCTGCCAAAGCTAGCTGATTTTAAAACACACAAAAACGATGACAGCTCAGTCAGTTTTATAGATATCGTGCTAAAACTCTGTCTTACAGCAGCTGAAAGTATTCATAACTCGTACACTTAATGCTGCACGTCACAAGGTTGCTGCTTAAATTTTATAGCACTAACTGTTGGAATTTGTGTTTGTTAGCAAAATATCTCGAACCACTGGACAGATTTTGACAACACTCTCAGAAAGTGATCACTGGATGGCAACGTCTATAGCTGATTAACTTTTGGAGCCAACCCAAGTCAAAATGGCCACCACAGCTAATTACCATTAGCTGACACAAAAACACCCAGAGCTCAGTCAGTTTTGCAGACACTGAGCTGAAACTTGGCGTGGTTTTAGAGTCACTGTGAGAGAATCTCAAATGAGAAAATCCAGTGTGAAAGGCAGCRGGTGACAAGCATTCTTTCAATGAACGCTAATTCCTCTATCAAGACTTTGAAAATGTGTGGCAGATATTTCTTTGCTCCGTAGGATTACAGTATGAGCTCTTCTGGTTGCTTCTCTCTCTCTCTCTCTCTTTCTCTGAAGGGAATGATGATTAATGGCCTCTTTGGATCTCTTTCTGTTTGTCCTCCTGCAGGATAATGAACTGCATGAGAACTTCGTCTCCAGTGTTGGTGGACAATAGGCGGTCGGTAGCCTGTAGTCACTGAGCCATTCACTCATTCATTCAGGATGAAATGCTTGACACATAATTGATCATGTCCATGTCTGTGCCCCCTTTGTGTGTGTGTCTGTGTGTGTGTGTGGCTCCCACCCTCACTTTGTTGCATTTCATCAAACAATGCTGCCCCCTAAAGGTGGAGATGAAATCTATTCTCAGACTACCAAAGGGGAATTTTTGGGATAATTTAAGTGGGGAAAAAAAGTCAGACATTCAAACCATTATAGTTCCTAAAATGACGCTTTTATTACATCCTGTTGTGAGCTGACAGCCCATAAATCTCGGTAAAACAATAATCTAAACACACGCTTGGCTCCCAAATGGTCGGACTCTGTAATTATCTGAGTGTATTTCTGTTCGTGTGCTTCGACTCTAGAGACGCAGATAACAGAGGGCCAAGGTAGAGCCAAACAGACCGTCAGGAGGTCGTATAAGAAAGATTTCATATTGGCAAAACATCTCATGAACCAGTGAATGAATTTTAATGAAAGTCTTAAACAAGTRGYAAACATTTGYTAAAATGTAYASATCYAAAACTGATTGAYTTTTAGAGTCAACCTGATTCAAGATGGCTGCCACAGATCTCTGAGCTCCCTCTACACAAAAATGACCGTGTTTTTTGTCTGTTTTAGGGACATAAAAAATTAAATGTGCTGTGGTGAGAACTGACCCAAACTGATACTCTGATGACTAACTGATTCTGAAAAATGTTTTTGTTAAACTTTGCCATTACTTTTTGAAGTTCCTGTCTATTAKCAAATTATGTGGTGAACCACAGCGCGGATTTTTAATAAAACTTTTAGAGAATMATCATTTGTTGTGTCTCYACAACTGATTAACGTTTGGAGTTAATCCAGTTTAAACAAGGRCACCACCGCTAATCAAAGTGAGCCAACACAAAATATGCCTATAACAGTCAGTGTTAGGCAAAGAAGTTGTATGTTTTATTAGCTGAGAGTCACTCTAAACATGTCCTCTAAATACTAAAAGATCGTGCTGCAATATTCTTTTGAAGTGGTGCTCTGCGGAGTTATCTGTAATCAGTATCTTACCTGCAGTGTAAATGGCTCTTAGTGTTATCAGTTTGAAAAATCAGGCAGAAGTTTTCTCTCAGGGGACAGATGTCTGACTTTTCAATCTGATAACACTCTGAGTCATTTCTCCTGCAGGTTAGATATTGATAATTAGTGGTAACAACTCCGCAGAACATCACTTCTGAAAAGCCTAACTGTGTTTTAAAGACATTTGTCATTACAATTGTAGCTATCGCCATTCCATTTTACAAATGTATGTTTTTAAATCCCTAACGATGTGTTTTACCAGGTAAAAGGGTTTGTAATTATCTGTAATCGTTTGTCTTCTTCTTTTTGAGTAACTTMAAAGAAATGTATGACTTGAGCAATGACTGCATTCTACATTTAAATGTAGTTTTTTTAAAGTAAAAATTCTGTTTCAGATGTCCACAGTGTTTAATTTGGATTTAAGGAGATGAAAGTTTATTCAAGTTGTATATTTATATTTTTAATTAAGTGAAAGCTTCAATTAACTAAACTGTAGCAAAAAGAAAAKAAAATAGCTAAAAGTAACTCTAAAAGTAGCTAGCGCTAAAAACCTAGCGAAAAGGAACAGAAAAGACAAAAACAGAGTGAGTTTGTTGAAATAATTATCAGCGAACAATATTTTTGAAGGAGCTGAATATCTCATTGAATCTATGTGGAGAAAATTTTTCGTAAATAAAGTTAAATAATTCAAAAAGGATAAAGGTTACAAATAAAAGTCACTAAGCAGAACTTTTTTAAATGCAAATAGTTAAATTAGCACAACTCATGCAGGTGTTTAAATGCAATAAATGTATTAAAAACACAATAAAGAGAATAATGTATGAATGCTGACACAGCATAACAATAAATATTAAAACAATAACAATAAAACACATTATAAAAATTACTCATTATTTACAATACATTTCAATGTTGTGTTGTTAAAGGAGTAGGAAGATGTGTAAACTTATTCAGTCCTACCTCAGAGCTTTTATATCAACGCTGTCGTTGTTCATGCTGCTCTATTCATGATCAGTGATTATATTTTATATAAATATTCAATCAAGAATAAACATTTTTAACAACTTCATATATTTTCCTAGAGCATACAAGTACATAGTACACATCTATACACGCACCAATATATCTTTAAAGATTATAAATCCACACAAATACAAAAGGTAAACACACATGGCCTAGTTAATCAGTCCCAGCACAGCTAAATATAGTTTCAATGTAAGGTCATTTAATATGTTCATTCTGCATGTGGGAAAAACCTTTGGATCTTGAAATGTTCAAACTAACTAACTAAAAAAAAAAACATTGTAGATACGTGTTTTGAGGAGCCTGTCAATCTATTGTATGATAAGTTGTCTTGCCGTATCAGTTTGCATGTTCCAGCTGATGGCCAGGACTTCAGGGATACCTGATAACTCAGCAGCCAATCAGTTGGTCACAGTGAGATACCTGATCAGCTGTGAGCCAATGAGATGCCCCTGGTTTCTGGCTCTGATGGATGCCACAGCTGCAGCGGGAGCAGACCGACCAATCAGGACGCTGCTTTCTGCAGGACAGCGTTGTGCAAAAGCTGCAGCTGTAAGAGYGTTATCAAAACGCAGCCTGAGATCATCAGAGAGTCCCCAAAACACATTTTCACCAAGAGATTTGTCCTGGGAACCAGTGAAACTAATCTTTGGCAGCAGTGTGCAGCACAACTCAACATACCAGCACTGTCAGTACAAGAGGATTATGGTTGTGACAGATGGGCTGTCCACATTAGAGCTTTWTTTGGCGAGGAAACGAACAGAGCCTCTAAGGAAAAAGGCAAGAACTGAGAATCATATAAGGTTATTCTTCAGTCAGCTTTAATGGTGGCATTTTTCAAGAATGACATCATTATGTTAATGTTAAAGGCCTAGCATTCCTTTAGGGAAAGCCCAACGCCCACCACCTTTCAAGCCAGAATGCTAAATGACAGCCCTAAGTTCAATGAAGGGACGTTGTGCAAAACATAATTAAAAACAGAGTACGATGATTTTCAAATCCTTTTCAACCTTAATTAAATACACTACAAAGACAAGATATCTACTGTTCAAACTGATAACTTTATTTTTTTTTTGTAAATATTCACTCATTTTGAATGTGATGCTGCAACATGTTCCAAAAAAAGCWGTGACAGGGGCATGTTTACCACTGTGCTACATCACCTGTCCTTTTAACAACTCCCAACAACCGTTTGGRACCTGAGGACACTAATTGTTGAAGCTTTTTGGGTGGAATTCTTTTCCATTCTTGCTTGATGTACGACTTCAGTTGCTCAACAGCCTTTTTTGGAAGGTGATGGATAACTTGTGAATCGCCCTCAGATACGATCACACCAAATATTGCCATGTATGTGTTACCTGTGGCAGCCAACTTATATTGGGTTCACTTTAAAAGTTCATCATAGTAGTCCAGTACTGTATAGATGGACGTACTACTTTCTGAGAGTTTCATCAAAATCTGTTCAGTAATTCATGAKATATTTTGCAGACAGACAGACAGACAAAATTGTCTATATTTAATAGCAAAGTTTTAAAAACAGATATTTAGCATTTAAAAACATAAGTTGGGGATAACGCTCTGATACCACAACATTGAGTTTTAGCTCAATAATTACAAAAYGGACTAAGTTCTGTACATTTATGTGTTTTCTAAGATTGCTAAGATGTGGTGGCCATCTGTTTTGACTCCAAAAGTTAATTAACAGTAGATGTACATCCAGTCATTACTTTCAGAGGGTTTCATTTACAGCAGGTAAAATAAGTATTGAACACGCCAACATTTTTCTCAGTAAATATATTACTAGAGGTGCTAATGAC
>NW_013952621.1:721887-723970 GCF_001266775.1 Austrofundulus limnaeus
TCCATCCATCCATGGATGGATGGACAGATGGATGGTCCATCTGTCTATTCATACATGTGTAGGTCCATCTGTTGATCCATACATACATACATACATACAAGCATACAAAAAATACTAGGGGTGCAACGATACAGAAAATTCACGATTCGGTTTGGTTCGATACTTTAGTCTCATGGTTCGATATTTTTTCGATACAAAAAAGAGAAATTTCCATGCCCCTTTTAACTTGTAATTTATTTAAATTAAGTATGAATATTTGTTTAATTTAAATTTTGCTAAAACAGCAAGTTTCTCAGTGGATCTGTGTTCGACTACTCCACCTAGACTGCATTTTTGAGCACAGATCCACTGAGAAACTTGCTGTTTTAACAAAATTTCAATTGAACAAATGTTCATAATTAATTTAAATAAATTACAAGTTAAAAGGGGCATGGAAATTTCTCTTTTTTGTATCGAAAAAATATCGAACCATGAGACTAAAGTATCGAACCGAACTGAATCGTGAATTTTCTGTATCGTTGCACCCCTACTAATAGAATAGAATAGAATAGAATAGCTTTATTGTCTGTCCCAGATGGTGACAGAAATTTTCCTTTGACAGGGCTCCAACAACAGCATGCTTGCACAAACACACTCAAATACATATTAAAACACATAAAAACACATAAAAGAGACTGTCAAAAGCAACTGTTAAAGTAAATTGCAATACTGTTGTTATTTAAAAGTATTCAGAGTGGATATTGCAAGCAGAATAAATGACCTTTTGAATATTGTTTTCTGGGCCAGAGGAACTTTGAACCTTCTGCCTGACAGGAGCAGCTGCAATGAGTGATGGAGGGGATGAGAGGGGTCCTCTGTGATCAGGATGGCCTTCCTCATCACAGAGCAGTTACGCAGTTCAGATAGAGGAGTTTGGGGTGAACCAATTATTTTGCTGGCCTGATTTTTGATTCGTGACAGTTTGTTTTTGTGTTTCACAGTGAGGAAGTTGCACCAGGATAAAATGTTGAAGGTGATGATGGATTCAATGAGTGATTTATAAACCAGTGTTAAAATGTCCTTCATGATATTAAAAGATCACCGTTTCCTCAGCAGGTGGAGACGTTGATGTGTCTTTTTTTAAACAAATGGAATCGGTGTGCTCTTTAAAAGACAGCCGGATGTCAGTTTCTGTCCCAAGGTATTGAAAAGACTCCACCTGTTCCACCTGCTGACTCTGGATGCTGAGTGGCTGGAAGAGAGGTGATCCGGCACATTTTGCTAACACTACAGACAGATAAACACAAGCGTGCAAAAACAGGTGATAATAAAAGTGGCTCTTTAAATATCTGGTATATTTTACAAAAACAAAAACTTTGATAAAGTTATCTTTTTACAATGTAAAAATGCATTTTTTTCATATTTGTGCTAAATCAATATTCAAAAACTGCACTATATTCCAGGGTCAAAGGTGACGTCTGAAAAATCTAGACAAAGATCTGCTAACATGCTAACGGCTGTCGTCGTCACAGCGYTGTCAGAGATACTGAACAGGTTTCACGTTCACCGTGCTCTAATCTGAACTTCAACATGACAACGTGCAGGGCCGTAATGGGTTTATTTTTGGCGCTATGGTGGAGCCCAYCACAACGAAGGGGACATAAATGGACACGTAGTCTGGCCAGCGTGTCACACGTGTCAACATCACAGGAGCGTCAGCTGGAGCCAGGTGAGTGTTGAGCGCCGCTCTTTATGGTACTCGTCTAACTGTTGACAAGAAAATGTGTCAGGTGGCAACATTTGGATTTATATGTAGAAAAAATAAAACAACAAAAAACTCAAGGCTTTTAGTATTCAATTATATTGTCACTGAAACAATTTTTAAATGATTTTGTGTAGGATGCTGTTCAGATCGGGTTGGTGTTGTTGTGGCTAACGTTCAGCCATCTTTGTTTATCATTTTTTGTGGGTGCTTCTTTACAAAGATCTCATTTTATTTTGAATTTATAATTTGGCTTTGGGGTATTCTAGAGCAGTGGTTCCCAAACTTTTTATCTTCTGACCCACAAAATGTTCATGGCAAAAACTTGTGACCCCAAATATT
>NW_013952621.1:724567-732463 GCF_001266775.1 Austrofundulus limnaeus
TTTGGGAACCACTGTTCTAGAGCAATGGTTCCCAAAGCTGGGGTTGGGTCATGAAACATCAAGGTGGGGTCTTGAAAGGATTTTCAGAATAAATTGCATTTAAAATGACTAATAACAATTTATTTGTCTTAGTTGTTCCAAAAGAGTGAGGTTAGTGTACTTATAAATGCATGAAATTAGCATAATGAATATTGTTACTTTATTTGACCTGATACCAATGTTTATCACCCAACAATGATTGGGGCACAGACCTCTACTGTTATTTTAGGGTCAAAGACTGGAAATTTTGAGAACCATTGTTCTAAGGATTTTGAAGTGATAGTTTGAAATGGGGTTATGTGGAAAGGTTGTGTTGTGAATATCTTACCTGTGTCARATAGCTCTTTAGAAAAAATAAATATTAGTTCTAACCAGATTAACAAGCTAACAGTGAGAAACGAAATGGACAATTGCCATCTAAAAACAACTCAAGTCAAAGATTTCTCAGCAAGTCATGAAAAAGTTCTTTTTTTAACATTTGTAGCACCTTGAATTTTGCATTACATGATTTTTTTTTTACATGGGATTCTAAGGTTCTTAGGCTACGTTCACAATGCAGGTCTTAATGCTCAATTCTGATTTTTTGAAAAAATCAGATCTTTTTGTGTGAACGTTCACATTACATTTTAAATGTGACCTGCATCAGACCCCTGTGTGAACGCCCCAGCACTGATGTGACACGCATGCGCAGTAAAAGACGTGACGTTTCATTCAGCATGCTGGATGTCGTTGTTATCATACTATCTACATAAAAATTAAAAGTAAAAAGATGAAGCATCTGGACTTGTGTTTTGGAGCTGTAAACACRTGAAGCTGCAGATTTAAACAGCGAGACTTGAGGTTAGTGTCTTGTCGATCCTTCACCTCCTCCTCCTGATGAAAAAGTCAGATGRATGTGACATGAGCGTTCACACTGCAGTCACTTTGAAAACATCAGATATSTATTAAATTTAGAACCACATACTGAAACGGCCTGGGTTGGATTAGAAAACATCGGATTTGTCACGTTCAGACTGTCATAAAATATCTGATATGGGTCGCATGGGGCAAAAAAATCGGATTTGGGTCGCAGAACGTAGCCTTAGAAACACAAGCAGCACTTCTGGTGCAGCTTGGGGCAACTAGGAGGAATTTTTGTAATATTTCTGACTGAAAAACAAGGTACTGCAAAACTATCAAAACTATGGTTTGTAAAATTGTGTTCATATATGAACCACTGGAGAAATTTAGAACCAGAAGTTGTTTAAGGATGGTGGGAACGAGAAATCTGTCTCAGACTAGTTGTTAGCTCGCCGATCAGGTGAGAGTTCAACACTATTTCTTCRAGCTGAGGTCGTTCAAATAACCATCAGCAGCTAAGATTGCCATTGTTTACGTCCTTTTATACAACATCTTCCTACAAAAGATTAGAACTATTTGTTTAACATGTACTTTAAAATAAATAGTTGTTCTCTTGTTGTCCTCTGCATTTACTCATTAATAAACCCTCTCTTCCAAAACACTTGACTGGTTAAAAAATTATAGAGTGCAAGCAGCTGCTAAGTCTTTGTTTGTGGTGAGTTAAACTGGCCTCTAAGTGGGGATTAGGTCAGAGTGTTTCTTCCCACTTGAGCTAAATTTGAGCTGGACTTTGAAACTCAGTAGACCAGAGGTCTTCAACCCTGTTCTCTGTGACCCACTGTCCTGCATGTTTTAGCCGTTTCCCYGCTTGAGCACACCTGATTCAAGCATCTAAATTACCTGCCCAGTTTTTCTTGTCATCAAGTTTAGCAGAAGCCTGCCGATCACTCATACATATCAGTCAGGTGTGTTGAAGCAGGGAAACGTCTCTGCTGTGGACCTTTAACCTGCAGAAAAGTCGAATCCCACTGAAGGAAAGAGAAAAGCAAAAATAACTTGGTTGTGGCCGACTCTCAGCTACTGTCAGATCAAATGTTAGGTAAAGGTGACTGAGTTGTAGCCAGTTTTGTGTAGGTTAAAGCTGATTAGCTGTGGCGGCCATCTTGACCCAGGTTGACTCCAACAGTTAATTAGTTTTAGACAAACTCAAAATACTTTTTGTGACTTTCAAGAGAAGCTGACCAATATTTTTGTTAATAAGGGTTGACTACAGTTAATACATAAAATTTAGGCAAAGTTTTACAATGTGTGTTGTTGATAATTGTCAGCTACTACCACTCCAAATTGTAGCTCAGTATCCGTCAAATTATGATTTGTAGCCCTTTTTGTGTTTTCTAAATTTATTTGGCTGCGGCAGCCATCTTGATCCAGTTGACTTCAGAAGTTATTGAATTATAGATGTGCATCCAGTCATGTTTATTAGGATTTGCTAACAAAGTAAAGGAGACATTCCTCCGGGTTTGTTAACAGAGGATTCATTTTTTGCACTTCTGCAACGGATCAGAGACTCTAACACAATGAACCAATTACCAAAAATATTTATGTTTTATTCATTCAGTAATGATTTGTCACAATTTATTAATGATGAATAACGAGACAATGCTGCATCCTTTGTTTCCTTTTCCCAGAAGGTCCCAGATGAACCCTGCTGCCGAGGACACGCTCCCCTCCCTGTCTGAAATTCCCACTTAGCAAACACCGAAACAATGACATCATCGTTCCAGGGTGAGGCCGCGGCCGGCGTAAAGTTTGTCCAACAGCTTCACGGGGAAAATAAATCACACTTAAAAGTGCTTTCCTCCTGTTTTTAATGAAGCCTGGCACATGGCCCTGTCATTGCGGCTMCACGACCCGGGCTGCAAACCAAAGGTCTGCGGGCCTCCTCGGAAAGGACCGTGGGAGCAGCGGCCTTCAGCTGCTCCGCGGATCCACTATGAACRGATCCACTAGGCCCTGCACGAGGGTTGAGTGGTTAACCCTCGTTATCTGAGGAGGAAGGAGGCACGAGACGCGGACTTATCCAGCTGCGATCAATACCAAACAGCCATTAAGCGCCGAGACAACATCCTMAGAGACACAAACAGACATGAGCACTCAACGTATGTTTCCTGTCCGCCTCACGCACAGTGAAATCGCAGCTGAAGGAAACATCAGGGGAGGCATAAATGAAAACAAAACAGAGTCCTTCCAAACACTCAGGCCCGCTAAAGCAGTGGGAAAACTCCGGCTAATGTAAACGGACTATTTTCAGAGCTCTGACACTCGAAGGTTGGCGTTCGAGCTATTCATGCTGCTTTGATTTAACTGTAACAACAGCTGGGGTGTCCGCAGACGTACATTTCCTGTTTGTGGTGGCGCTTGATTGCTGTCCARAAGTCTTCCTCCTCCTCCCGCTCCYCTCCCTGCTCCTTCTGTTGCTCACTCTCCCTCGTGTCTTTTACTCATCTCAGTCACGATGACTGACAAGGAAAGCTCTGATTACAGACGATCAGCAGTCTGTCCTCGATTTAACGTCCCAGCCCCCGCCTTTTTCTTCTCTCGAAGCCAAGAAAAGAGACGCTTCAGGCAGCAATCTTTGTCAATATATGAACAAAGTGGAATGCTGTCAACAACCCCGTTTAGCCTCTGAATCCTTAACTTTTATCTTAAAGGGATACTTCTGGTCTGTTTGAGGCGAGGACAAGCTAATGGCTAATCTTAGCGAAGCAAAGTTAAAAATAGATGATTTCTACAGTCTTAGAACAACTCGCCCCCAACATTTGAATGCAGATTCATGTGAGGAGTGTAATGATGCATTTATTCAGCCCAAAACATTACGGAACAAACACCTATGAAGGGTACAGGGAACTTTACACAAATGATCCAATCTAGAAGAGAGCGCACATTTTCTTTAAAGCTTGAAGGTTCTCCTGTTTGCAGAGTTTTAAAGTAACTAAGTACAAATACTTTTTAAGTAGAATTTTTGGGTATCGGTACCTTACCTAAGTAATTATTTTTCAGCCTACTTTTTACTTCTACTTCTTACATTTTCACACAGTTATCTGTACTTTCTACTTCTTACAAGCAGTAGAAAGTTGTTACTTTTATTTCATTTTTGCTTGTTTTAATTCCAGTTTGTTATTGTAAAAAATAAATACTATCCATATAAATTGTGCCTCGTAGATAGTGTGGTTGAATGAGAAGTATAAATATATAAAATTCTGATACTGTATTAGTTTGTACACAAACAAATCATGTCACGCTCCAGCAGGACATAATCATTAAAATAAAAGGACTGTACTTAAGAAGTATTTGTAATTCATGAATTATATTTTGCATTTGATCACAGCCCTCAGATAGATTTTCATTTTGGGGAAAAGGTTTGTGCAGCCTTGATATATGTGTTTGTGTATAAACTGAAACAGCTAAACTAGTGTATCCTAAATTTAAAATAAATTAATTATTTTAATACAACATAGTAATTTCTGCAGTTTTTTGGGGGGAGGTCACCTCCTAATAAATGTCATTACAGAAAAGCTACCTGCTCATTTTAAATCAATACTTTTACTTTTAATACTTAAGTACAAAAATATACTTTAAGACTTTTACTCAAGTAATATTTCTAAACGAGATTAACTTTTACCAAAGTAATTTTTTTAGTAAGATACTTGTACTTTTACTCAAGTATCCCTTTGTGATACTTTATACAACACTGCCTGTTTGTGTCTAATCAGTTGCGTAGATACACTTCACAGTCCTGGTAATTCCAAACACACATCAAACCCTTTGGACGTTTATCTGTAAACTGGCCTTAAGAAAATCGTAAGTTTCATAAATAATTCGTAGTACTCTCACATGACACAACAGGGGAGTTGCGGCAGTAGAGTGGGTTAGTTGGTGGAGTCTGCAGGGGAGCAGGTACAGTCTAGTGGGAGGAGGAGGGAGCAAACCTGCAAACAGTGTCTGAGACGTAAAACAAAAACAAATCTGAATTTCTGAAAAAAATGTGAGAGATTTTCTCTATACATCCGTCTACGTGCAAAATGGGGAGAAATCCATGCAATTTACAGGCAATCTGTTCGCAGCAAAAACAGGAGTGTTAAAATTTCAGTGTTAAACTTTGGGTGTTGATTTAACATCCAAACACCCACATGGTGTTATTTTAACACTTTCTGAGTAAACTGACAGCCAGTGTTGGTGTTAATTCACCGTGTTGATTTCCTCAGTGTCGTATCAACACTGGACAGTGTTAAGTAGGCTCCGCCCACCCTTAAGTCTGATATAACACTTCCGCCCTCTTCCACCTCACGTCAGACAGACCAGTATTTTCTCAGTAAGGAATGCTGGGTAATCTTGTAGAAATTATGTGTTTGCATGTTTATGACTGTTAAAGAAGTTCATGAGTGTAAAACTTAGTTGTTGTGGTTTGTTTTCTTGTTCAGTTTGATCAAGTTATTCAAGTTTAAGTTTGTGTTATTGGCTGTAAATCGACACCATGAGTGAGAGGTATGTCCTGGTGTGCAAATATACTTTTATACTAACTACTAAGTAATATTAATACAACAATACAAGGAGTTTGATATTAACTCTGAGTGTTAAATTTACACTCTCAATTTGATGGTGTATTGACAMCTTGTGGTGYCTGTTAACCTTTTTAACACCATAATTTCWTTTATTAATAATGACACACTGGTGTTACATTAACACTATATTTTAACACTGTTGARATGTAAATGTGACACCCAGTRTTGTTGAACATTAAACATTGGTTAGTGTTAAATAAAAAAATGGGTGTTAAAATTTAACACTTTCACAAATGTTATTTAAACACCAGCATGTGTGGACRAATATAGACACTTTGTTGGTGTTGAAATGAACACTGTGGGTGTTAAATTAACACTGGCATGTTTGCTGTGTACAAGTTGACATGTATGCAAAGCGAAGCATCAAAGAGGTGCAGATCTGGCAAAGCAAACAGGTCATAAGTTGCGTGCATTAAAACATTCTATTGCTAACCATTTGTATATTTATATCCCTGAAATCAAGTGTGGTTTTTCCACACTGACACTCAGGTCACTAAAAAGAAAGATGTATTTAGCATTTTGATTTTGTGTTTTCACATTAAGATCACTTGTTTAGTGTGCTGCTTTTTTCCCATCAACTCTAAGACCAATTATTTGCCCTAGATTTGATCTTGACTTTTGTTCTGATTTGTTTCTAATATGTATTTGACTGATGACAGATACCTCTCAGTTTTGGAGTTGATCAAACTTTCTATTTGACTCATGGTCAGAATACTATTTACAGTTCAGATTAAAAAAAAGATAATATAATGTGGTGCATTTGAATTTTGTAATGACGACACCCATCAAGTCCTACCTGTTGTACCTGACCTGCTACCTGAAAATAAACCAACTAGCTAGCAGTGCTGTCAACTTAGGAACTCAAATTGCAAAAATTTTCWGGCCTAGTTGTGGCCAACACAATGCACTAACACCCAGATACCACAAAGAATGACGGCCCTTTGGTGGCCTGGATGTAGTTTGCCAGAGGTGGTTCAGGCATGGGACGGCACCACGTAAACCAAACCCCAACTGGGCCAGATGTAGCATTACATTTTAAAAACAGTGTTATTACTGCCAGACATGGCCCACATCCAGTTGATGAACCACTTCCATGCGATCAGACAGCCAGAAGGGCCAACTTACACCAGATTTGACCCACACCTGTCTTCAATGTGGGAGTTTTGTTGCTGTATTTAATAAGTATTCATATCCCTCAAGCAAATAGTTTTCAAAAAAGCAACAGAGTGATGTTTCCCGATTTTATTAGAGACTTTGGTGAGACTCTGATCTGAAAGTAACATATTCTTACTCTTCTCAACGAGCAGCTACCGTAACTCCTTCCATATTCCAAAGATGGGCAACTCATTCACTTGCAACGGAAGTGCCACAGTCAGCTGCTGCTGCTATTATCACTTTGTACACAACCACAGGAGTCTATGTAAATAAATGTGTTAGAATTAATGAGGTCTGAGTTGTTTTAATGTGTGAAAAAGGCCCCACTTAGCCTGAAAACTACTATGCCAATTTGGACAGAATTACACTTTTTGGTTTCCCAGTCAGACACTGTTCAAAGCACCGTCTTCAACAAGTAAAATTTTAATTATAGCCTTTCCACAGATCTCTACTTCAAAAGATCTGTGGTGCCACTTTAAGTTGCTACACTTCCTTACATTATATCATCAGATGAGATTTGAACTGATGAAATAAACCAGGTTTCTTTATGAAGAACAGGACAATTCCTCGTGGAAAATGAGTCAGGACATGYAGTCCAGCACACAGATGCATGTTGTACCAACTGGCTGTAATTATTTGTTAGCATTTAGTCGTCCTGTGGCCCCGGAGGATTTAAAGACAAGCTAAACTGATAGAGAGAATATGCCAAATGCTGGCCCCGGGGCTGATGGAGTGAGGGTGTGGGGGGGATGTTATGTCCATTCTAATAGAATTACAAGCCTCTGATAGATGAGTCCTTTCTCTGGGGCTACTTGTCTGTCAAACATTAGGTCACACTCAGCTTCTAAACGCAAGGTGGTGGGGGTTGGATGGGTGGTGGTGGTGGGGTGCTCATGGCACATAGAAGAAGAAGAAAAAAAAAACGTCTGGAGAGGTGCCCCACTCCCTGCCAAGACAAGGAGGGCAACAAAAGTTGGGGGGAAGGGGGGGTGAGGAGGAGGAGAGAGAGAGCGGCGAGTGGGAGCTGGTGAATGAGGGTGAAACGAGTGAGTGAGGGTGGGTGGCTAAAGAAAGTGAAGAGAGTGAGAAGGGCACAAAAGGGTGCATTTGAATCCACTCTAATTGAAGCCCGTGTGATGGACAGGAGGACCTGCGGACGTGCTCGCTTTTCTTTGTGTGTGTGTGTGTGTGTGTGTGTGTGTGTGTGTGTGTGTGTGTGTGTGTGTGTGTGTGTGTGTGT
>NW_013952621.1:733087-736388 GCF_001266775.1 Austrofundulus limnaeus
CCCAGCCCCCCCTCTCTGTTGCACAGTCCTTTGGCTGTGCGACTGTCAACAAGCTTCAGTTTTTTTGAGTGGGATTCTGTTTGCCAGCTGGTTATTTTCGAACTGATGCAATTCTTGTCAGCTTGGCAAGCTGTGTGGATTTCAAAGTCTCTCTCTCTCTCTCTCTCTCTCTCTCTCTCTCTCTCTCTCTCTCTCTCTCTCCCTCCCTTTCTCTGTGTGTCATGCGGATGCATGTGTGTATACTCACTGTAAAGAGCAAACTGCAGGATGCAGATATAATTGGAGCAGAGGATCTGACTCATTGCTCTYCCCTTCTGAACCGAGCACCCGGCTCTTTCAGGCAGGACTGGAGCTGGAACAAGTAGCCCACAGCGCTTGACACGCCGGAGAAAATTATTGTTGCTAAAACGACACAGAGGGATTTAGCGTCTAATTTGATCCTAGTGTCCTGTGCTATGATCTTGTGGTGTGCGTCATCCAATTTGGCTCCCACTCAGGGGGCTCAAAGTGATCTTCCACTTATCACCTCGCTCCCTCTACTGTAAGACGGTGCTTTAAGTGTCTTGAAGAGCCTCGTGCAAATCCGGGAGCTGGAATTTTTCGGGGGCCCCTTAGACAAAAAAAAAAAAAATACAGGAAAAGCTGAGGTGAAGGGCAAGGCCAGATAAGATTTGTGTTTGCTTCACAGAAATATCTGTCCTGTCTGAACCCTCTTGTAGCAGTCAAGCAGCAGGTCAGCCTCCAAAGCCCCCCCGGGGATCAACATGTCATTGTTGCTGCCTGGTGTCCCTGACATGTCCTCGGTGACATCATCACCGTGGAACACTGAACAGAGCGCTTGCCTCTCCTTTAATGCTCCGGCTGAAGAGCCCGACAGCATCCACCTCTAATCAGAGCCCAGCCTGAACAACCTCATCAGGGGTCTTTTATCCCCCACTGGCAGGCAGGCGCTGAGTAAATTGTGCAGGCTGCTGCAACTTTGATCTTTATATTTATATTCAAAGACATGCAGGCCTCATAATCCCAGCATCAAAAAACACAACATCTGATTGTGCTTTTACAGTGCTTCCCATGAAGTCATCATTTTCAAAGAAAAACACGCCTATATTTGAGCCGTAGAAAAATAGCGATAAGATAAGCTTTATCTGTCATTCCGGTTATGTCATAGGTTTTTCTGTGCAGCTAAAAATAAAGAGGTCATAAAAGTCTAAGAGGTGCCTCCAACACATACAGTTCTATGGAGAAATACACCCATCTTAGGCATGAATGTTATATTTTAATGACTTTGTAGAACTGTTCTCTTCTTCAGACAGGAATGATTAAACACGTAGAACTTCAATGGTTTTAATAAACAAGTTTGAATTCATTGTGGATTTTCTGTAATTCACACAGGATCAAATGCCTAATACTCAATGCCTACATGTTCAAACATATTCATAGACAACCATTAATATTTGGCTAAATGTTCTTCACCTAGTTGCACCTCARTCACAATCTCTGTTTATGTCGATGGTGAAATATTGATATCACTGTTTGATTTTTTTTTCATCATCCTTCACAGAAGGCGACCTATGACCTACTATGGTCAAAGGGTTTCGCTTGCTAATGTTCCAATGTGTGCACAACTCCTACGTTGGTTTTACGGCACCTGGTATTGCGGTCTCCCATATATCTCGATATGACTGATRCCATAACTTTGTGCTCTAAAACAGATTCTAAAATCAAAATATCGATACTTTGATATTTSAGTTGTTTAAGGTAACTGATATTAACAGGAAAGCAGTGGTAAGCAACTAAAGTATTGAAATCTTGTCTAAATCATATGTGGTTTGTGGGAACTACTTTTTCTTCCGCCTGGGTAATGCATAAGCAGTGGCTGTCAGTCTGTTGGGATATTCACGTAAATTAGGACACAAGGGTTAATTTTTATATTAGTTTTTGATAATTAAACAATAATTTTAATTAATAAAAAACTGATATTGACCATCACTAGCTTTTGCTTTAGTTCTGGCTGGATGTTAGGCCACTCTTCTTTGCAGAGTTGGTAGAGTTCATTTAAACTGGTTGGTTTCCTGACACTTGGATTTCAAGCATAGTCCACAAATTTTCAACAGTGTGGGGTTTGTATATTGTAGAATCTAAATTCTTCTGTTTTATTTATTTTAAACTAGGTTTGATGCGTTTGGGATCATCGTCTTGTTGGAATGCCCAAATGTGTCCAAATCTCAGATGTCTATGGTTCAAGATGAAGATGAAAAATTCGAAGGTAGACCATCTCCTTCGTCATCCTATCTGTTGACGATGTCAAAAATTGCAAATGAAAGTAAAGTCAGTAAATTGTCAGCGTTTGGATCTCAATGACAGAGAAAACTGCTTGGAGTCAGAGGTTTCATCAGTGTTCAGTGAAGATAATGTCTGTTCCTGAGTGTAATCTCGTGTCAGAGATAACTGGAGAAGTAAAATGATTATGATGTTACTCTCTCAGAGAGAGATCCAGATTCTACGACATGTGAAACCATAACAAAGACTGTTCAAATAGATTTTCTCCAGCTTTCGATTAATTATGATGTGGAAAAACTCACAACATATCCCTTTCCTGCAATGCATCAGTGCCACAGCATGATGCCTACACCTCCATGTTTAACAGGTGGTTCAGTGGTTTTAGGATTGACGGCCTCACCTTCACTTCTTGTCATTGTGGCCAAATACCTCAATCTTATACTTTTCTCCAGAACGCATTGGGCTTGCTCATCGAGCTTGAAGATGTTACTTTTGGAAGTGGAGCTTCTTTCTTAGTCGACACCCTTTCACTTTAGTGGTGTTCCAGCAGTTTATGATTCACTGCGGGCTTGGGCTTATTGGATGTTTCTGAACACCGCAACCAATATATTTTCTTCTTCCAGACCTTGATGAACTGGTGACACATCTGAATACCTTGTACTTTTGTTGTACTTTCATAAATATGTTTGAACTGATGGTCTTGGGGTCTAGTTGGGTTTGAGACATGTGCAGGTTGTTCCAAGCCATTAGAGTTAGTTAGGACCCAGCTCATAAACAATTGAGAAAGAATTGGTGATGGCTGGCTGGCTGGATGGATGGATGGATGGATGGATGGACGGACGGACAGATAATAGATGGCTGGCTGGCTGGATGGATGGATGGATGGATGGATGGACGGACGGACAGATAATAGATGGCTGGCTGGCTGGATGGATGGATGGATGGATGGATGGACGGACGGACAGATAATAGATGGCTGGCTGGCTGGATGGATGGATGGATGGATGGATGGACGGACGGA
>NW_013952621.1:736850-739389 GCF_001266775.1 Austrofundulus limnaeus
GGAGGTGAGTGCAGCAGTGATGGGTTGTGTAAAAGCTAATAGGGTGTCAGAATTAGGGAGGCACCGATATGAAAATTTCAGCCGATATCGATATCCAATCCAAGGTCTTTTTATAAATTTTTTTAGCAAACCACAAAAAAGAACAGACTTACAAAAACAGAAAACAAAACACACACACCCAAAATCCCTCCCATCCCTCCCCTCCTATACCGGATCCACTGAAATAACAAAAATCGATCTTGTATTCATCAAATGATACAATGAACAGGTTTGTGTATAATGAAGCAATGAATCAATCTGGTTTGATTGACAAATGTCAATCAAACCAGAGCTGTCAATCAAATCCTTTGCATGCTGACAAAAAGAAAATCTCAAGCTGCAGTGAATCATGATCGCTAATAAAAGTGCAATAGATGTGAGTTGTGTCACTTAAAAGGCATTAAAGCACTTTCAGCACCACTTTAAAAGATCTAGGTGAATGTATGTCTACGTCTGTCCTGCTGGGGATGAGAGAAAATCCACAATAAGTTCTAACTTGTGCCCCTAATTCTTGTTTTTTAAGTTAGAAGTTCCATGATGTATATTCATTCCACCCCGGAGAAAGAACGGAGCAAATGAATCATTAAAAGCCCCAAATTAATGTGACATTCCTGACGACTGGCTGTTAACTTCTAACTGCGGCTGGAAAAAGCATGACCATGATGTGCCTTAGAAACAGAGACAAGGAGGATCACAGTGTATGTACACACGCCCCGCTTTCACGCTCCTGAACATCACCCTTCGGCTCGCACTGTTGCACAAATACACGCACACATTTTGGTAAACAAGCATATACGCCAAAAAGCATCCTCCATACCCGACGAGACGAACTCCTAAATCTGAGGGGTGTCCTTGTTAGTAAGCAGCCGAGGGTACGCGAGTGCTCTCAGCCGCATCATCAAAGCCTTACCAAGTACTCCCATGCTCCCTAACTCAGGCATAAATCTGCTCTTATCTCTGCTCGCTGCAAGATCAGGGAATATCAGCTCCAGCATCTGCTCCATCTGCAAACCAAGCCACTAAAAGCACAACAAAGTAGCTCTGCGGGCATAAACAGGAGGAGGAGGGGTAGCAAAAGACAGGAGAGAGGGGATACACGAGGACCGGGGAAGGGAAGGAGGTACAGGTGTGTGTGTGTTCCTTCTTGTCTTATACGCCTTCAGCATTTGGGTTCAATCACATTGGAATCTGTCCATCAGTCAGTCAAAAAAAAGTCTTCATTCAGATGGATTTCCAGGCAGCTCAGCAGAAAGTCTTCAAGGGAAATGAAGACATACGGAGGAAAGGAAAGTCAACAGCATGGGTCACGGTAAAAGGTCAAAGTTGAGCATCAGCAGGCGGGGGCAGATATGAAGTTAAGACAGGCATGTCATATTTATTTGAGGGGTTAAGATATTCCCCGACTGTTTGTCCGGCGAGCTGTGGATCAAAGGCTCGAGACACGTTTTTCAGATTAYGAGCCCATGCTTGGAAAAGGGCCGGTGGATCCGTCGCGGAGAGAGAGGGGGCAAAAAGCTGCTATGACACCTGGCTGAGGCAAAGAGACGTGAACTGGACGCTCCAACTATTTTTAGGGAGGATGTTTGTTTTCCTCATCGACCGACTTGAAGCCACATCTTTCATTCTGACCTCTTTATCGCAGCTGTGACCCTGACCTCTCCTCCCCTCCTCCGACTGCTCTGTCTCCTGTACCTCCTTGTCCTCGGTGGATTTCCGGTTTTCTCCCCTGCGGGCCGTCCGCTCCCAGTCTGCCCTGATTCTACCACTACGGTAGAGCAGCTCTTTTATCACAAAATGATAACATTTTCTCCTGCGTGTGCACAAGTCCAGGTTCTCTTTGTCTGTCCTTTTAGTAAAAAAAACTGCTCATGAGTTACTTGTTTGCCTGCTCCAACACACCTGATTCAGTAACTGAACTACCTCTTCAAGTTCTGCAGAAACCTGTTGGTCACCCATTCATTCAAATCAGACGTGTGCAGAGGAACCTCRAAAACATGTAGGATAGCGTCCCTTAAAGACCAGGATTACATAACTCTGAASTAGAGAATGGATYATAATGAAACTCTCAGAACATAAWCACTCTCCCCRTTTATTACTGATTAGCTTTTTGAGTCAACTCAATTCAAAATGACCGCCCCAGCTAATCAAAGCTCGAAAACAGAAMAAAACTTTGATATTAACTGTTAGTACTGTCTTTATGGGGCACCAAGTGTGAAATAWAATGTTWWAAAAWATMACTAAMACATTTTCATTATTTAGCTCACTTTCTGAGTGCAAAATCCTAGATTAAAAATTTCTGCTAATAACGTGTTGCTAATTATCTCACAAATGTAAGAACATTTTGCTAATTTTTGCTTAATGGTAAAATTTCAGTGTTATATATAAATATTAAATCCTAAATCTAATTATTTACAGTGGGTAAAATAAGTATTGAACACGTCACCATTTTTCTCAGTAAATATATTACTAGAGGTGCTAATGACATGAAATTTTCACCAGA
>NW_013952621.1:741760-748020 GCF_001266775.1 Austrofundulus limnaeus
CTATATAACATTTTAGACACATTCTAGACAGTTTATCAGCCAAAAAAAGTTAATTTTGGGGTAAGTTACTCTTTAAGTGTTATAAAATAATTGGTGATATTATATTTCCCTATAATTATTACAAAAACACAAAATAAGGATTTATATTTGTGTAGCCTTTGTTTTTAGGGTTATTAACAAAGTTTGTGTACTCAGACCAGTAATATTTGGGGTCACAAGTTTTTGCCATGAATATTTTGTGGGTCAGAAGATAAAAAGTTTGGGAACCACTGGTTTAAATTACATTTGGTGTCCCATATACGTTAGCAAAATATCTCTCAAACCATTTGACAATGTTTTTTAAACTCAGAAAATAATCACTGGTTGAACATCTACTGCTGAATGATCTTTGATGGCGACACAATTCAAGATGGCCGCCAGAGTTAACTGATATTAGAAAACACAAATAGAGCAACAAGTCCATCAGTAGTCACCCCTGCACTTACTAAAGCTCTAACATTATTTTTAATGTTTGACCAAACTGGCTACAATCCCATCATTTCTCAACATAAGCTGGTCTTACGTGCTTCCAGCAGGTGATATGAATTCCTTCAAGGAATGCTGGGCCTTTAAATGAATCTTAATTCAAATCCACGACTACTGAGGAATGTACACTATAGGGTCTGAGACGGATGGCTGCGAATCAGCAATAAGGACCCAATGTTACAAGTAAACATTATGAGGAAATACCTCAGCTCCAGGTGCTGGTTGGAGGTCAGAGGTGAGAGGTGACCGGTCACACACCGAGCCTCGGGGCTCCCTGAACCCTGACCCCACAAGGCTGATGAATAGCGTGCTAACGAGTCCCAGCTCTCCTTTACCGTGTCTGCACTCTCTCTTCTTGTCTTTGACCACCTCTAACTCACCCCGCACACACACACCCACCCCAACCCCCAGAGTTTGATCTGGCAGCGGCAGAGATGTATTACTGATACCTGCTGAACCTTTTAGAGTCCTCCTCCAACTGCCGGCTTCCTCAGATTAATAATTATCATCATAACACATTCAAACCAGGCACCGCTACACCCTTACATAACCTAACCCCCATCTACGTGTGCCGTACTTAAGAATAGATTGAATAAATTATGATTCGGGAAGGTGTTAAATCACGGCCAGTAACAGAAGTGCTTTCTTACTAATGAGGCTCCTCGTCTTCATCATTTCTGGCTGCGCAGAGAGAGGAAGTGAGAGATCTAAAAACAGGCACATGCTTTCCGCCCACATGAGCGCACCAAGCACCACCTACATGCAAAGAAAATGGACGCGGTTCAGACCGGGACAAGATATGCACCCTTGGCCATTTGCACAGTGGTACCATAAAGCCAATTAAAGAGATGAGTCTTATTAGCAGAGGTGTCCGGGGCCTCATACATCACAGAGGGTTTCCTGGCAGGGTCCGGAGACATGTGGGGTGGCTGTCGGTCATCTTTATTAGTCCTGTCTCATCACGTCCCTATACGACACTCATCCAAAACTTTACAGAGACTTGTGATTTAGCTGGGCTCGGCTTGGCCCGGGGATCTGTTCAGCCATCGAGCAGGTCACCTCTGAACGAGCTCCGAGGGATTCGGAAAGCGGACGAAACGAAACGCCGGCCTCGTCCATCGGAGCACAAGTGACCCAGAGGCACCTGGAGGAGTTGGCACGGACTGGCAGCTACCTCTAGAAAAAGTTTTTAAAAAATTGCCACCTCAGCTGCAACCCTAATTGTAGGCCAGTTAAGTGATTGCTGAATCAGCATTTACCGTTTTATAGTTTCTTCTGTGTATTTTTTGCATTTTACAGTACTTATGCATGCTAGGTGCTGTTTTAACCATTCATAGTGTATTTCTAAACTTTCAGCTGTTTCAGGAGACAAGTCCTATAACTTTTGGTTTTTGTAACTTTTATACTTTTTGAAAAACTTTATTCACAAAAATATATCCCCATAGAATTACACTGAAATCTCCATGCCTTTCAGATCATTGTTGTTTTTGAAACTCGTTCAGCAAACTTGCTCCATTTTCTTCCTTAACACTTAACGTTCTGCTACTTTTAGCCAACCTTTTGCTACGTTTAGCTAGCCTTTTGAAACTTTCAGCTTTGAAGTTCAGCCAATATTTACTAAGATTTTGCTGCTTTTTGCTAAATTTCAGATTCTTCTATTTTGTGTTTTGTTGATGGATGAAGTTGCTGCACAGCACTCAGTCAAGTGTTGTTTTACGTTGTTTATGTAGTTCATGTGCACCAAAACTAGTGGTACACCTGAAACTGATACTGGTATTGGTATCAGGCCCTAAGTATTTGTACAAAATGCCCCAATCACCAGAACCAAAATCAGTAGTACTGATACTAGTTTCTGGTATAATACTCCATTGAATGTGTTACAGTTCTCAAGTAAAAACTTCCATGTTTAAGAAAGTTATACAAGTTGAAAGAAAATGTATTTATTTTGAAAGGTTTCAGCAGTGTACTGTATATCATGCTGTATATTTGATCTGATCCAGTCAGAGAGGCTGCAGGACTAAAAGGAAAGAGAGACACCTTGTTCTAAATAAAATAAATGTGTTTTTACAGTCATGTTTGGGTTCTAAAGGGCCCATTATACTTCATATGAAGCTAAACAGTCGATGCACGATCGCATGGTTGTCATTTAAACAGGTGGTCTCATTGAGATCCATGATCTCATGTACAAGAGAGACCTTAGAGGTTGTTGTTCAAAATTGTTTTTCACTCACATACCCCGCGCCAAACTCCTGGGAAACCCCTCCTGCTGCAGTGCGCATGGTTTCCTCCTGCTCGATTCTACACTGCAGGGAAAATATTACAAATCTGATATTGTTTTTATTTATGCTCCTGCACAGCACTTTGGTTTTTCTTGTGCTTTATAAATAAACGATGATGATGATGATATCCAACATTATTTTGTCCACAAATCTGTACCGGTTAAAGACAGATTCCTCTGTTCACAACATCTGTTCTATCTCCATCCATGAGTTCTCCGGCGGGTTGTGATGAGAAGTGGTGGAAGACTCAAAGCTGTAAACAAAAAGAGGCAATTTTAGTCGTGCAACAAGAGATGATTGCGGCAGTTTGGATAGAGCCTTAAAATAGACATATCTTGACTTAAATCCTTCTTTTTCATGTTTAAATCAATCAGTTGGGGTCTTTATAAAGGGGAACTGCAATGCTTTGGTCTGAATTCCTCCTTATTGTTACTCCACAAGCCCCTCTTTCACCCCCTTTTCAAAAGCAACTCATTTTAAGGCTGTATCTTTTAATCCAAACAAGGCGATTCACAGATTCCACATAGAGAAGGCAGCGAAAAAATGTTTTATTTACAAATTATTTAAAAGATATCAACAATGGAAGACTTGTCCATCCAGGCTTTCATGTTGGAGCAGAGACTGACACAGAGTGAGAGCAGAGCGAAGACAAAATTGTAGTTTGTAAGTCCAGACGGAAACGCCACAGAAAATAGATTAAATAGAGTGAACTGAAAAATATGACCTAAAAATAATTTTAAAATATATATTTTCAGCACTGGGAGAGCCTAAATTCCACTTTTCTGCACTTCCAAACAATCCTAGTACACAACAAAATGTATTTAATGGCTAAAAAGGTGAATTTTGCATTCGTTCCCTTTAACTCAGTAAAAACCTGGTATTAGTACACTGTATTGGCGAGTACCGATACCAATTACTTACTGAGTTTGAAGCTTGCACTGTATTTACTTTGAGAAAAATTGGTATCGGGACATCCCTAACAAAAATGCATGAATTTAGGTCGAAAAGTAAACTTTTCCTAGGAAAAATAAAAACCTCGTGCCTCATCTTTGCCATTCCAAAAAAAAGAGAAAAAGAAAAACTCTAGATCAGTCACTGCAGCTACCTGCGAACGCTTGCATGTTTTTTTCCCCCAAGTCTCTACCTAATTGAAAAAAAAACATAATCTTGTTTCCTCCTTCCTGCAGGGAAAAAGCCATCTTTACACTCTCTGCACAGCTCGGGCCCGGCGGGACGAGGGAAAGCGTCTGCACAACAACGATGTGAGGCCTTGGAATGAAGGTGCAGAGAATCAGATTCCAGCAGGGTAAATATCATCCTACTCCCAGCTGAGAACTCGTCTTGTTTCCTTGCTTTGNGGGTCGATTACGTCACACATTGGAGCTGTCAAATTATCGTACATTATGGGATTTTTGGGATTATTGATCGTACAGAGGGCAAAATTATCGTACAAATACGATAATTATCGTACACCTGGCAACACTGATCTGTGCACCCACAGCCGTGAGCCGGCCACTTGTACAGACAGCGGGTGGGTAATACCAAGTTTTTTGCAGGGGATGGGTTCGGGGCGGGGGGTGGTTGCATTAAAACATGCAGCAATTTTACTAAAAAATGTAAACGAATAAAGAAAATCAATTATTGATGTAATATATGTATACTTAAATGATGCACTTTGGGGGGGTTATATTGACTGGATCAAATTATTGGGGGGTTTATAACCCCCCTATCCCCCGTGTAAATTACGCGGGTGGAAAAAATAATTATTCTTACCGTACAGTGAGCCACCATTTGCATCAGATTTTGCTCCCTCTCTTCAGTGTTTTTTGTTTTATTAATTTATTTTATGTCACACGTAATGTGTTGGGTTTTTCTGGCCCGGGACCCAAAAGGTTTTCAACWATGTGACAAAAATATAAAACAGTTTACAGACTGGACTGATGTTCTTTGATCATTTTTAGACTGATCTATTTTCTTGTCTGAGGTTAAATGATTTTCAGTCCCGGGGTTCAGTTTCATGGTCGTTCCAGTTTAAACAATAAAAACTCAAACTAAAAAAAAAAATTATCTGACACCGTGTTCAGACGCTCCTTACATCAAGAAAACACAACAAAGTCATATTTCTGTGGATTCAGGTCAGATTCGTGACTTTGTGGGTTAAAACTGTCGGCTGAAAAACTTTGCGTGGCTGCCGCACATTCTCACGGCAGGTGGAAAGTGTGTAAATATAGACAGACTTTGACACAACGTTGGTTTTGATACATCCCAACGTGGGCGTAGAACCTGACGCACGCAACTTTTTCATGCGTATGCACCGTTTATACATGAGGCCCCAGGAGAGTATTTATGAGCCCAGTGAAGTAAGAGGAAAGGAAAAAATAACTTAATAATTGGTAAAATGGAAGTTTGTTGACAGAATCGAACAGTGCTGAGCAAGCTATAGTCAGCCCGTCCCTGTTTTACTGTGAGGGGTTTATGTAACAAGACTTGATAGAGACAATCTGTTTTTTAACCAGGTCCTAAAATGATTCAAATCTAACCTCAAGTGTACAAAAAACACAACAGATTCCACATTGTGGAGCTATACACTTAAAGTCTCACATAAACACCATCCCAAGAAAAAAATCCTACTAAATACTATACTTTTTAACTTGAAATATTCACTCCAAGTATCTCGTTTAAGTCAAGATAGAAGAAAAGCATCAAATAAATGTGTTTCAGCTCATGCTTTTAATTTGTTGCTGCTTTTCTTTTTATTTGACAAACTTACAGTAAGCGTTGTTTTTATCACACAATTTACACACTGTTAAATAATATCCTGCCAGGTTAGTCAGTACATGTAATGCTAGCCAAAAAATACTTCCTTGTACATTTGTAACTTGACAGATTATCACAGATTTAGGTAAAGGTATTTTGCAATGATGACGGTTGATGCAGTTTCATGTCCAAACACTAGAGGCGATATAAGAGCCAAATATAGTAACGTCCAGCATGAATCAAGCTTACAGGAGTCTTCTTCTGCAGAAAAGATCTTTCAACTGATGATGGCTGAATTATCTCACATGTGTTTGAGAGTATTTTGCCTATAAACAATAAAATAGTATGTAAAATTGGAAAGGACGATTTACTGTGGAAGCTTTTTTTATTACATTACACATGGCTGAACATGTGTGACTGGCTAAATGTATAAGTCTTACCAAAACTGGGGATTTGTGTGCAAGGATGTTAAACAAATACTTGCCCCTTTATGAATATTGTGGCCCCTTATTTGGAGACATCCTAGATCTGCCACAGTACAGCAGGTGAAATATGATGATTTATCCCCAACAACACAATATTTCAGTTATATACAACAAAATATTGAAATTTATTGTGGTAATACAGAAAAAAAAATCTGTCAGAATTTACTGCCATACAGCGGGTAAAATAAGTATTGAACACATCACCATTTTTCTC
>NW_013952621.1:748762-750931 GCF_001266775.1 Austrofundulus limnaeus
CACACACACACACACACACACACACACACACACACACACACACACTATCAGCCGTGGACCTCTGGACCACCTGCAGCTCCTGCCGATGACAGATTCCCTCCTCGCCGAGGACCATCAGTGCCAAAGAGAGAACTAATCCTCCTGCTTCTGCCCCCGAAGTACAATGGGCCTGTCACTCGTTCACTCATTCAGCATACCTTTAGCTGCTCGGCCCCGTGTGTCAATACGGAGAAAACCGACAGGAGGCAGACAAGTAGGTTCCCACGGCGCTCTATTCATAGTCTYCCAGAGGAATCTGCGACCTGCTCGGGCCTGCCTCGTGAAACCTGCTCCCCATAATGAAGGCCATTGATGCTCCTTTTCTCACTTCGCATTCACCTTGACATCTCTGTTACAAACCCACACGGCGTCTCCCCTTAATCCAGGAGGGCTTCKTCTTTGCTTTTCTTTGGTGATTTGATACATTGCCAGCGTGATGTGGCTTAGAAACACGAGGGAATGAAGTCAACCGTGGGGCAYCACCAGGGTGAGTTTTAAGACACTTGAGAGTTATTAGCTTGGAGGATGGTGCATCTGTGCGCTCGACTCTGTGGGCTTAATCTGGGTAAGGTCCTGGTCAATGATTTACCAGGGTCAGCCGCATTTTTTTCCTTGCCTTTACAAGCTGAGAAGATTACAACCGATCCTTTCATTAATGATTTATTCATGAGAGAAACACTCCTTTGCTTTATCTTCTAGCAGAAGACCAGAAAGATCCCATCTTCCAAAAAATAAGATCAAAACTCTACCATCGCTGATGGAACAGTGCCTTAATTACGAATGAAAAAATTTTTAAAAATCCTGCGTTTTGGATACGTTTCCCCGCGCTGCATTGACAGGAGTGTGTGAAACCGAGCTCCTGCTCCTCCTTGACCCTCTGAAGTTTCAACACAAGTCAAGCTGATAGTGGATGTGGAGGCCTTTGGGTTATCAGAGGTAAACACGAGCTGGAGCGGAGTCTGTGACTCTGATTTAAAGTCGGCAGTCCTGACCTCCAGCTGCACACTTTAACCCRTCAGACACACACATGCACTGCTGTGGGAGCCGACACTAAAGAAAAAGACAACAGGATTGTAAAATATCATGAGAACATGTCTAAAGACTGTTGAAGGTTGCCAGAGTAGCTACTGTCTGAAATTCAAACATACATTTCTTCTGTAAAACCCAGTAATTATTATGTGATGATTCAGCATTTACACATTACATTTACACATCTGAATACTTTGAGCTATTTTAAACATTCATTTATCAAAATGTTTAACTCATTTAGGAGATGGGTGCTACGACTTTTGGGCTTGGTAACTTTTATACTTTTCAACATTTTTAGCTTTATTAACAAACATTTTCACCATAAACAGGGTGAGTCAAAAGTCACAGGACAACCTTTTATTTCAGAAAGAAATGGGAAAATGAAATATCTAAACACCCCATCAAGGAGTAGGTGAGGGTTCTTTTTAAACTATGTCCAGAACGTGGCTGCCATATTGGATCAAAATAAAAGGTGTCCCGTGAATTTTGACTCACCCTAGACAGAGCCGGCTCTTGGCATAGGCGAACTAGGCGGTCGCCTAGAGCGCCATCTGCTGGAGGGGGCGCCAAACTGCAGAAGAAAAAAACTTAATTATTTGTAAACCCTGGTTGTAACTCTGCTCAGCGCCCCTTTCAACTAGCTTTGTCTTAAAAAACAATAATGAAGTATTACAGGAAAAATAAACTACTCTACCCATAAAACATTCCCCCGCCCCCCAATGCAACAATCGCCCCCATCTTCTCTCTCATTTGATTGACGTTGCACTGACTCATCCTGCTCCAGCACTCTGACGGGGGAGGGGCTAATAGTGCCTCTCAGGTTGACATCAAAGCAGCCCGATGATCCTGCTGRCATCCACTCTGACACAGTGAGGACTGAGTTTGTCAGCAGAGGACCTTATGAGGTAAAATCAGACTTATATTTTCCAAAAAGAGAGGACCTTCTAAATCTTTGCACAAATTGTGAACAGGGTCTTTTGTTTACCCTTTTAATTTGAATTAATTATATTTGCTTTGTTCATTTAATTTGTTGTGTGATGTATGTTTGCGTTTAAAGCAAATAAATCTAAGTTTACCATAGTTCCTGACACTGTCAAACTT
>NW_013952621.1:756498-757912 GCF_001266775.1 Austrofundulus limnaeus
AAAAAGCTAGCTAAAAGCAAAAAGTAGCAAAACGCTAGTTCAAAGTTGGTGGCAAATTTGCTAAATGTAGCAGAACATTAGCTAAAACCCACATTTGAAGCAACAAATGTCTTATGAACAGCTAATGTCAAAAAGCACCTTCACTCAGGCTGTTTTTACAACCTTAGTCACGTGACTCTGTCCGCCCGACACTGATGCTCGGTCTCTTAGCATTTAGCTCCGTTTTAACTTAAATAAATTCAGGGAAACAGCACGAAACTCCACCGGGAGGACAACAAAACATCGTGCTACAGTACTGCAACACTGACTCAGGATATTAACACTGAATCTCCGGAGAATCCACTCCGATTCTCCCATCATTTGCGAGCACCACAGATGATGTTTAATGATATGTGTGACGTCATGGGTGAAAATCCCAAATGCTACTTCAAAGCTAACGTTAGCACAATGCAAATTTCAAGCTAACAGTGGCAAAATGCTTGTTAAATGTTAAAAGTAGCAAAACATGTAAAAACCAAAAATAGTTTAAGCAAAAAAACGGCTTAGAAGTATATAAAATGTCAAAAAGCCAACTAGAAATCAAAAGTAAACAGCTAGCTAAAAGCACAAAGTATCAAAATGCTACTAAAGCTAACGTTAGCACAACGCTAATTCCAAGCTAACAGTGGCAAAATGCTTGTTAAATGTCAAAAGCAGCAAAACATATAAAAACCTTAAATAGTTTAAGCAACAAATGGCTTAGGAGTACATAAAATGTCAAAAAGCCAACTAAAAATAAAAAGTAAACAGCTAGCTAAAAGCACAAAGTATCAAAATGCTACTAACGCTAACATTAGCACAACGCTAATTCCAAGCTAACAGTGGTGAATTGCTCGCTAAAAGCAGCAAAACATCTAAAACCCACAAGTATTTGACACAATTTGAAGATTATTRGCTAAAATAATAGAAAGTTTGCAGACATAGTTTTAAAACAGACAGAAAAGTAAAAGTTTTAAAGAAAATGTTGGTTTTACTTACCCAGTAATCGTGTGACGACATGATGTTCGTTGAAAATGACTTGAAAATCTCTGGATTAWAATTTACCAACAAGAACGAGGCAGTTTGGACTTCGTTCGATGAAAATTGCTTGGTAAATGAACGATTGTTTCTCAGTTGTTTACTTTTGTTTTGGGGTTGTTTATTTTTTTAAAATGGAATGTGCATTTTTTTTGAACCTGTACCCATGGTAACCAGCTGATAATAATTTGATGGAGATCAGCTGGTAGAGAAATACTGATCAGCTGGTTACCATGGTTACAGGGACTGAGTGGGCTCCTGACAGTGGGCTTATCAATGAGTTTCAACCCAATGAGTTTTCTTGCGTTATTTAATGTTTATTCATTCTTTGGTTGTTTGCACAAAGTCAATAAAACAT
>NW_013952621.1:758258-760006 GCF_001266775.1 Austrofundulus limnaeus
TTTTATTTTACTTGGCTCGGTTGAGCTGTTGCAGATGTTACTTATTACCAAGAAGGTTGCCGGTTCAAACCCAAGTCAGGGACCTTTCTGGTCACAGATTGCATGTTCTCTTCATGCATGCATGGGTTTTCTCCGGGCACTCCTCCCACAGACCAAAAACATGAATGTTAGGCTATTTGATGACTCTAAATTGTCCCTAGGTGAGRGTTACAGAGTGAATGGTTGTTAGTCTCATTTGTCTCCATGTGTCCCTGTGAAGGACTAATAATCTGTCCAGGGTGTCCCCCTCACACAGTCACTGTTGGGTGTGGACACTACCTGTGACCCTGAAAGGAAGAAACAGGTATGGAGGATATCACTTTTAGCTTTTAGATACTGTTTCGTGTCAGTCTTTTGATATGTTTAGCTTTTAGCTAGCAATTAGCTTTTATCTAGTTACTTTAGCTTTCAGCTAACCTTTTGACACCTTTAGCTTTTAATAATCATTTGCCACTTCTGACTAAAATTTTAACATTTTTAATTTTTAGCTAGCTTTTTTCTGTTAGTGTATTGCTACTTTGAGCAAATGCTTTACTTCTTTAAGATTTTAGCTATTTTTGACCTCCTTTTATATTATATCTAGTATATGACTGCTTTTGCTTTTAGCTTGTGTTCAGCTTCTTTTATTTTTAAACTCAGTTTCTGCTCCTTCAGCAAATTTCCTTTAGTTTGGGCCGTTCTTTTAAAATAATCTACGCTGACAAAATGCCAATGTTTTTTTTTTCTGTATAAACTGCATAAGATGTGTAAAGAGAAACAAGATCAAAAGAAATGTTAACGCCGCTGCCAGTGGCTCATTAGGGCCTCCATGGTAACCACACACRTCTGTCATGCAGAGAAGAAATTAAGCCTTGGTTTCCTACACGAACTATAGGTTGTATTGCAAAAGCATCTGAGCCTAATAGTTGTGAGACATGTTTGTGTTTTTATGTCTCTGCAGGGTTTTATGTGGGAGATAAACAAGTTAAACCAACTCTTTACTTCACGAAGATCTGAGCTCGAATAAAATGGAAGTCAGTCAGAGTTTGGATGTTACACAATGCCTAATAAATTGTATAAGAAAATTAAATTTGGGAAAATAAAGAAGCTAATTCTTTGAAAAGTTAGAACAGTTCTAAAGCTCGTACTAAGCTGAACATTTCACTGTTAAAATACTGAAAATCATAAAACGTAATTTGTGATTTTGCAAAAACTGCTCTGCTCTATTTTCTGTTGACCCATTTAATTCCTGAGTACTGTTACGACAGTGAGTGAAATGACCGTAGAACTGGGTTTTCTCACTTTTTTCTATCGGAAATTTGTCTCTTTTTTATTTTTTGAGTGAGTGTTTTGCATCCTGAAATGTGCTGATGTATTGCAAAGCTGTATGTGGGAGAGTAAGTGAATCAAAATGCACAAAAAAGTAGTAACAATAAGAAAAATAGACCAACAAAATAGCAATGTGCTGTGGTGCAACCTGAACAATCGTTTGGCCACAACAGGCTGAAACAAGAATTCTGAAAACTACAATTTAAATCTTTTCTTTTTGACATTCAAACTAACTTAATGCGATGAAAAGAGCTCAGAAGACAAGCAGAGCTGCAGAAAAGATGTGGCTGTTCTTAGAGCGAGCAGACTGACGTGGTGACAGAGGAGGGTCCTCATGTAAGCTGGACATGAAGGCAGCTCTCTGCCAGACCCTGTCCTGCTGCTGCTGCATTGATCTGAGG
>NW_013952621.1:760233-762952 GCF_001266775.1 Austrofundulus limnaeus
TTGTTTGACCAGAAACTGTTAAAGAAAACTACCAAAATAAGGTCAGTTAAATGAACCGTATTCCTCCAAACTTTAATTCCTAAAGGTTTGCTTTTTATGTTTTGATGTTGAATTCACTTTTGACAACAAATTTGGGTGTACTGTTTTTTTTTATGTTGGGGGTGCGGCTTATAGTCCGGTGCGGCTTATATGTTAATGTTCGCTGATTTTTTTTAAAAATGGCATGTGCGGCTTATAGTCCGGTGCGGCTTATAGTCTGAAAAATACAGTAAGAGAAGTTTACTGAGGTCACAGCTGACCTCAAATCAAAAGTACACTTTTGAGGACATTTTCCACCAGAACCACCATGACGGAGCTTTGTATGTTTTATTTCCATAATTATGATCCCTTTGCACTGAGAAAAGAGAAATCATAGTAAGTGTTTAGTTTTGCTTTGTTTCCAACGTTTAGTATTCATATTTATTAAACAAGAGTATAACTGTTATATGTGTATTTGAGCATGAAGTATGTTAAGTTACGGCACCGTATGCTGGTTAAATAATAAAAAATACACATCCATAGTTTTATAACAGCATTACATGTGGGGTAAGTGTGCAGGGCTATGTGGCCCTCTGGTGGCATTAACAAATAATTGTGGCTCCTTCCATCATTACKTTTCCCATTCCTGATGCATTTTCTTACAGCTTTGGCCAGCTGATGCTAGGTGAAGCAGAAATTAAGAGTCATGTACAGTAGTGACTTTAAATAAACAACCACACCTAACTGGCCTAAGAGCTCCATGTTAATTAGCTTTGGCTCAGCCAACATGAAGCAATGAGAGAAAATGACTTCATTTTTTAGATTAACAAACACTTTCAGACAAAAAGAGCACAGAATATATATAAAGATCATCATGTTGTTCTGAAAACTATTTGCTGTTCTGACAAAGTGCTGAGTAGTGCTTATTTGACATCAAACTAAACTGAATAGATGACATATTCATCCCATATCTCATCATTTCCTGGAGAAAAATGAATCACTGCTGATGTTTGGAGGACTTCAGTTATTTGGAAAAGTTTGAAAGCAAATATGTATCAGGTTGATTCTGTTCAGAAAGAGCACATTAGAACTGTACTTAAAGCAAATGGACTTGGTTTTAATTTTTAAACACGTTTCTTCTCTCATTTGAAGACTGAACTGTTCTCTGCTTTAGGTTTAAGGGTTTTTTTGTGCTCAAACATTATTTAAAGTTTCCCCAAAACATCCACAAAGTGTTTTACTGCACGGTCCAGTTTAAAGTTCAGTTTCAGACCAAACGAAGAGTCAAATCCTCTGAGTTTCTGATGGCGGTGACAAGCTGAAACAAGACGTGAAGTCGAGCCATGCAGTCTGTTTACAGGAGCATCAATCACTGCTCTGTAATCTCAGAGAAATGTAGCACTTGGCAACGAGCTGGGCAGCTTAACTTTTATGAATGTTTTATATAATCTCATTCTGTGCAAATACAGCCTACATGTGAAGAGCCTTGTTCTAAGCCAAGTTTGAAATGTAAACTTGTTTCACTCTAATTCGGATTAACTGCATTTCAAACAGGGATCTAAATCRTCTCACTAGCACAAGTTTACATGTGGATTTATACTTCATCAGAAGTGCCAAACGTTTTTCTTGTTCGCATGGTCGAMAGAAAAAAAGAAAAAACTTTTCTGTGCACAGCCTCTTGGCAGAACTTTTTCTCACAGAGGTATRGGCGCCAAGTRYTGTGTGATTGGTCGGAGCTGTGAGSGTGTGTTTATTTTTTAAAAAGTGTTAGAAAATGTAAGAAAATACACAGCTATCTTTACAGCTGTCCCAGCAAAACTTACAAATAAAACTTGTCGAATGAAATTTATAAAGACAGTTAAAGAACTTGAGAAAGGAGTTGCCACAATTTTTGTGCTCGGAGGAGACGGGGTGGAAACTATCTTCGTAGGAAACAGAGGCGGCTTTATGTAGCTGTGCTGTCTGGGACGGTCTACATCAGCCGGACCATTTTGTCAAAAAAATAAATAAATAAAAGGCGAAAAGTCACTCCTGCATGAAAGTGTTAGGGTCTTATTGTCTGGTTCACACCGCAGTGTAATGATCCTGATTTTTGACCTGATTTTGTCCGTCTGACAATCTTAAGGACGCCATGATTGTCGTGATGGCTCTGAAGCACGTGTCAAACTCAAGGCCCGTGGGCCAAATGTGGCCCATGAGTGACTCCCGTGTGGCCCACCAGGTGGCAGGTACTTTTAACTTTTTTATTTAATATGAAAATAGTTTCTTATATCAATGGTAAACTTTAAATTTATGATTAAATGCAACAAAATAAACAAATTTAAAAGGTGAAAGATAACTGTCCTGCCCCTGAGCTGCTGGCTTAAAGTAACTGAGTTTAGTTGGTTAGCTCAGTATTAGTGTCTCAAAATAAGCTGCTTTAAAGTCAGCATCAATCATAATCTACATCTACCATAATGCATGTGGATTATCCATGGGAATTCCCTGTCAATTCTGTATTATTTATTTCAGATTTAGTCAGTCGTATACTTAGTTCTTATCATGTTTAAAAGAGGATGTATTAAAACTCTGTTTAGTCAAAGTTAAACATGAAACAAAGTTCATTACAAATGGCCCTTTGAGGGCCACCATAAAGGGCTCGACACACGGGGAGCGACAAACTACAGCGATTAGCAGCTGTCATCGCAGCCAGGGTGAAACC
>NW_013952621.1:762962-768614 GCF_001266775.1 Austrofundulus limnaeus
TATATATGAAGGTGAGTTATGCCAATTTATGTTTGTATCGAAGAAGTAGCCCTTGGTGTTACTCGGTACTCCAAAAGTAGCTCTCAGTCTCCAAGTTTGGTGACCCCTGGTCTAACGTGTGATTGAGTATAAATCCTTCCAGCTTCTTACCGACTCATCCATGATGGAAGCGGGGTCGAAGTAGTCTGGCTTGAGTTCAGATCTCTCGCGGCGGTTTTTCGAAGGAGGCTGGAGAAAAAAAATTAATAAATAAAAATAAGTACATGAAAACTCCTGCTCAGCTAATAAGTCATATTTGGGTCACATAAGAACCAATGTGGAGCCACAGTCTGATGATAGTTACTATCTGAAACATTTGTGACAGTACACCACTGTGCACCGTCTTCAGGGTTTGACAAATACCACTCCCCGACTGCCTGCGACACGTAAAATATAAATTCAGGCAGGTCTATGTGTCGCAATCCCTGCCCAACCAGGGACGTAAACTATGTCTTTCATTTTTTTTATAATATATGGACATTTAATTGAAAAATACTGAAATGAAGATATATAGTATTTTAAAATGTGCAGATCATGTAAATCATACGACCCTCAAAGCTGAGCATACAACAGCAGCAGCAGTTTCTATATTTTCTTGTAAATAGCTGAAATACTGTGTTGTGGGGGATAAATCCTCTTATGGTAATTTCTCCCTCTCTGATGCTGTGTCGCTCAGAGTGAAATATTAACAACCATAGATTTTTTCATACCCGAATAAAGAAATTTAAAAAAAAATTTTCTTAACTGTGGAAATGAAAAAAAGATGTGGGTGTTCACTTGCTCATAAAACCGTCTTGCTAATTTAACAATAAGCTTCTACTACGGTTGAGCAGCCAATCATTTTCAGCAACATGTGGACATTTGCACAGTATGGCAGGCTGTTTTAACATAAAATTGGCTGCACCACACTTACACTCCAGATATCTGAAATTGCATTATGACTAAATGACATTTTGACTAGTATAAATGATGTTTACCTTCAATTTGTATACAGTCTCCAATTTAAGATTGATTTTTATATACGATATCTGTTAGCGTGTTCAAATTCAAGACTGTATTCTTTAGGTAAATTTTACTGATTGCCACTTTATAATGTTTTTGAATGTTTTTGTTCAGGGTCTTGAGATGACACTTAAATTGGTGTTAAACCTAAATGAATGGGTCACGTTATTTATTTCAAACTACATTTTTATAGGCTCCCTCTGACCCATTGTAATAAATAAAACTGCTGTTTCCTAACTGACTTTATGATGTAAAAAAAAGTAAATTTATTTGCAGTAATTCAATTCAAAAATACTTTATTGATCCCAGAAATTAGATGTTGTTATAACTCATTTAACTAAAGACTTATTGTAGATGCTGATGTTTGTGGGCAGGAAAGGTTTTCTATAGTGGTCTGTGTTACAACAAAATTGAAGAAGCCTCCAACTGAAGAGACACCGTTTTTCTGACAGTCTGATGAAGAGGATGGTCAGGGTTTGTCCACAATGTTCTTGATTTTATGTAAACAAACTTCAGTAAATTCTTGAACAACTCTTCATGCGTTTCTCACCAGATCAATATCCATGGTGTCGAAGTCCATGCCTTCATTGAGGTCATCCATGCGACCCTCGGACGACATCATCACATCCTCCACGATCGGCTCTTCGTCTTCCTCCATAAGCCCGGTGCCGCGACGACTGCTGGGGAGACGGTTAATTAGTTACCTGAGAGTGATGAGCGCTGCAGCTGTGCGCAGGTGAGTTTGGGTCTTACATAGCGTGCTGCAGATTGGTCCTGAGCTTGGCGTAGTTCATGGCTCTTTCTTGCTGCTGGCGTGCCTCTTCTTGCTGCCTCTGCGCCAGCATCCACGTCACCTGTGAACTACACACACACAAACAGGAACGCATCCATCAGAGTGTTTGTCATCCACATGTTCCTGCTGTTTTAACTGGAAACCATAGGAAATATGTGAGATATGGTTAAATCTCCCACTGGCCCGGTGCCTTTAAAAAGCATGGGTGAATAAATAAAGGAGTCAGTCGGTGTCCCAGCAGAGCCAACACTTGGCAGCCTGTTAAATACAAACATTCTGCAACCATTTGCCCTCCAAATTAAAAGCATGCAAATGGGAAATTACACTGAACTCAATCCTAATGCATTTTGGCTCAATTCTGTTGGACCCATTCTGGGAATAAAAAGCAAAGATATATAAAAATAATAATAATAAATGGACTGAGTTGTGGTCCTGGATATGAGCCTGGATATATTAATAAAATCTTGTGGTGTAAAGCATGAAGCTGCTCCAACATGAATATGAAAATTCTAGGTGAGCAAAGCAAACAGAAGCGAGTTGAAATCTGACGACTGAGCGCTGTGAGCTCCTTTCATACGCTGAACTTTTGATCCTGAGGCAGCTGGTCAAGTTTGGGTTCTGCAGCCCCACTTGGAAGCAGCAGTACACATCACAGCGCTCCCTCAGCTCCAGGCCTGCTTCCACAACCATGAGCCTTTACTCTGCTCACTCTTATTCACCATCAATCCTGGATTATTTCATTAGATAAAGAAAAACACAAAGTGACGGCTTTAAACTGAGGCGAGTGGTGCCAATACAACAGCAGCTAAACTGAAGGATCATTTTTAACTCTGTTTAAAAGCCTGTGATGCTGTAGAGAACATGGGTGGAGGTTTAGAGTAGAAAAGAAAACCAACTAATTAGCATCATTGCTAAATGCTTCGACCTACAGAGCATGCTGTCATCAGCCAGGCTGACGTGTGGAACAAGAACCTTTTATATTAAAAGCACTTCTTTTAACATTTAGATTGACTTGTATTGACTGTTGCAGCCTCATTAAAACATACTCTATGTATTAMTTTTCTRTTACGTTAACATTAAKTTAATAAAAATACATAATGTCCTAAAYTGATTTGTACAATTTGCAAGTAAATCACGTCTAATACCCATACTTTAYTGTGGTCTGGTCTACTACTGTGTTTACTGAAGAGTTATGCATTTCATGYCAAAGCAAGTATTCCTAATGTTTTATTCAAACCTACATGTACTGCACTTTGAGTCCATTACTACGTAYGTTACTGAACTTKAACCTGAATACCAGATTGAGAGGCACATACTTGTAATCCATGGGTGTCTGGTGGTGCTGAGGCGTCTGTTGATGGTGTTGTGGGTGTTGGTGGGGCTGTGGCTGCTCGTGAGGAAGAGGGTAGACCCCCATGTAGCTGTCTTCACGACCCCTCTTAGGGTCTCGCATGGCAGTGGAGGTGAGATGGGGTGAGGGCAACATGACGGGGGTCTGAATGCTTTGCTGCCAAGCCTCAACGACGCTGCTGCTCTCCTCTGGAAAAACAAGAAAAAGGTCCCGGTGATTATTGTTCACTGATATCTAGGGTTGGGCATAATCGTACAGTGTGCAGTTAATCATCAGAAAAACAATAATCTATTATATTTTGGCACTTGACGGTTAATACAATTAATGCCACCAGGCAGACTGACTGCAGGTTTCCCTGGTCAGTCCGCTCGGTTTTCCAAATACGACAAACCTTTTAAAAAAATAGTTCTGTAATTTATTTATCATAACTCCGGATTTACTTGGTCTATCAACACAATAAAAAACTGATATATAGCCTGGAGTCTGTACTTTTTACACAATTTGGAACAGATTTTTTATGAAGAACAAATCTTTCCCAATAGAGTGATTTAAGTAGTCATGTGACTAGGATATGAGGGTGTCCAGGGAATCCAGAGACTCATCAAATAAACCGTTATCGGCTAAATACCACAATTAATCGTGATTATTTTTATTTATTTTTTGCCAATATTTCCCTATTGATAACAGGGGTTTTTAAACTGTGGGGCGGTTATCATTAAATTGGGATGCTAACGGTTCAGAGGTGACCTGTTGTGTGCAAGAGGAAAAAGTGACGTCACACACAGCGAGCATTGTTTGAGGAAGTAATCTCACATGCTACACGTGTTAGCATGTGAGATTATAAAGTTCTGACCTGCTTGTCAGGTCCAGTGTTTATAATAATGTGAACGCTTCATAGCATTCACACTATTGAGATCATTTTTTCCTACATTTCTCGGCATCTAACTCGTTCCACAATTTTTGTGCTATTTGAACAAATCATATATCAAAAGTGGGGTGCTATGACTTTTGGTATTTCAGCTATTTATACATTTTTAGCTATTTCACATTTTTAGCCACCTTTTTTTCCATAGAAAATTAATGGAGCTGTTTTCAACATCCTTAAACTCCTTTAAAATGTTTCCAAATCTTTACAGCACTTTACACATGTTGTTCTGTTTATGCTCTTTTTTGCCTTTCTGTGCTAATTTTGACTACTTCTTGTTTTACTAGTTTTTGCTTTTTTCTTCTGTTTCAGCTAAAATTCTGCTTTTTTCTATTCTTTTGCTTTTATCTACTTTTTTGTGCTTTTAACTGCTACCTTGTGCTTTTCAGGCTTCTTACAGATGTTTTCTGCTACTATTTGTTGAAATTTTAGCTGTGAATGTTTAGCTGCTATTAGCTAAAGTTAGCTTTTCTAAACTAAATACACATTGTTTGTAGCTATTACAATTTTTTCAACTGAGTTCAGCAAACTTGTGCTCCTTATGCTTCCTTGTGCTAATTAAAACATTTCCAGCCACGTTTTAGCTGTTATACTGAAAATTTCAGCTGTTTTAGCTGTTTTACTACAAATTATCACTTTTATGTAATTTTATGATTTTTTTTCCTGTTCTAGCTATTTTCCAACTATTTTATGCTACTTTAGCTATAGATCTGCTTCTATCTGCTATTCTTCTGCTTTTTTCTACTTTTTCTGCTTTTTTCTGCTACCTATTGCTATTTATGCTTCTTAGATGTTTTCAGCTATATTCAGCTATTTTAGCTCTTAGCTTTTAGCTGTTTTCAACTAGATCTGTGCTCCTTTTTACTGTTTTTCTGAAAAGTTTGGCTTTTTTGCTTCTTTCAGCTTTCAAAGTGATCTCACATTAACCCTTTTCATATTAAATATTTTCAGCTCAGTTTAAGCAGCTTTCAGCTAAAGTTTTAAGGAAGAAGCATTCACACTAGTATTTTTGCAGGGAATGCAATTTCTCTAGTTATTCTTGCCTCTTGATGGATTTTCCTGCGCAGGTAAAATAAACTCAATATCGGTCCCATCACGTTAGCATCCACATGACCTGACACTAACTTAGCATCATCTGTTAGTTAGCACCCTTATTAATACACGGATCGAGCTGCTCAAGCGATCACAGTGACTTTACGTAAGAGATGAAATGAGACATGAGCGTTCAGAGTCGCTTTGTAAAACATCTGATACGTGTCAGATCTGGGCGTCATACCCTCTGGTAGTTTCCGCTTTTCCGCCGACGTTCCGGCTGTAGCCAAAGGAGGTTTAGCCTTCTTGGAGCGAACAGAGGAGCCTCGGCTTGAGTAGCCGCTCATCACAGACATGGTGTCGTCGTCACCGCCGGCCTGCAGGGAGTTTCTGTAGGAGATCAGGGGAAGCCAGCAGTCCTCTCGCTGCAGTGCCATCTGGAACGTCATGAAGCACTCCAGGTACATGTGGCTGATGAGGGGAGGGAAGTCACACAGATGAAATGGAATC
>NW_013952621.1:768914-782234 GCF_001266775.1 Austrofundulus limnaeus
CTGGTTCTGCTCTTTCACTTTCTTGTGCTAATTTTAGCTACTTTTTTTTGCTAATTGTAGCCTTTTTTCCTGCTATTTCAGCTAAAATTATTCTTTCTGCTATTCTTCTGATTTTTTTCTACCTTTTTTCTGCTACTTTGTGCTATTTATGCTTCTTACTGATGCCTTTTCTATATTCAGCTATTTTCTGCAATTTTAGCTCAAGTTCAGCTGTTATTAGCTAAAGTTAGCTGTTTTAAGCTAAATACAGTTTTTGTACCTAATACAACCCATTTCTGCTAAGTTCAGCAAACTTGTGCTCCTTATGCTTCTTTATTTTAATTTTAATTAAAAAAATTCTTGCTACAATTTAGGTGTTTTACTGAAAATTTTGGCTGTTTCAGCCATTTAATTTTATGCTTTTTTTCTGCAATTTTTTAAATTTTTATAGCACTTTCACTATCTGAAGGCTACTTACAACTGGGTGCTACCTTTAGCTTATTTATGCAGATTTTAGCTTTTTTATTCTTTTTCAGCTTTAGATCTGCTTCTTTCTGCTTTCTACTTTGTGTTTTTTTTTCTGCTAATTTGTCCAATTGGCTTTTGGCTGTTTTCTGTTGTTTTCAACTAGATTTGTGCTCCTTTTTACTTTTTTCTACAAACCTAGGCTTTTTTTTGCTTTCAGCTTTTCAAAGTGAGCTCACATGAACAATTTTGCTATTAAATATTTTTAGCTCAATGYCAGTAGCTTAAGTTAGCATGAAACATTCACACTAGCATTTTCGCAGGAAATGCAATTTCTCTAGTTTACTTTACTAGACACTTATCTTACTTTATTACACCTATTTAATATGCCTATTAGATAGATAAATCTGACTAAACAAGTGGCACTGAGGTCTGATTTTGCATGGAAGTCAGCACAATGATTTAAGGTGGGTTCATACAAAATTCACATTTTATTGCAGCTTTTCCTGAAAAACAAGTAAATTTCAGATATTTATTTTATGAAACATTCAACTTTCCTATAATCTGCTTCTAAAATAATCTTTGTCATCATCGCTGCAACATTTCATCACTTAAACTACTCCAAATTTGAGAGAAAACAGTTCTTGAAAAAAGAAACTCAGCGTTGAAGGACTCATTTGTAAAAAACACACAAAGAGTGGTAAAAATGTCTACAAACAGGATGAAGCCTTACTTGTGCAACATAGCAATGGCATCTCTGGTTTTGACTTGATCAAGCCCGAAGGTTAGCGAAAACCGACGGGCCAACTCCTTGATTCCACAGAACGAAGAGGAGGAGCGATCAAACCCGTGACCCAGTTCCGACAGCATTTCATTAAACAACTAAGATGATTTAAAAAAAGAAACGAGAAATTAGATTACAGGACGTTCAGACTCACAACACTTTAATGGGAGTAAACAAGAGGATCCACCAACCTGCTGCAGACTAAGAATGAGCGTCTTGGCACACTGAATCTTGTCAATTTGCCGAGTTTTACTCATCGTCTCCTTGATGATGTCACCATAATCATTGTAATACTGCAAGGAGAGAAAATTACCACAATGAGGAAAAGTTCATTCTTTCTAGAACGGCTGCATGCAGATTTACACATTTCTTTTAAGCATCCGTCCTGACCTGCATCATTTATAGAATAACAAAAAACTTACCCTCATGTACTGTTTGAAGATGTCAGCCCCAGTTTTCATTTCTACAACACAGTAGATGATGAGTTTACAGTAGGCAGCCAGGAGGTTTCTCCTCTTGTGCAGAGCTTCTATTTTTACTGCCTCGTCGTCTTGCTGCCCGTCTGAAATAAGTAAAATAAATAAATAAATAAATAAATGATATTTATAACTTGGTCGCCTTGGCAAATAAAGTGATGAAAATGTCAGTCTGTGTTCGTACCTGTACTATTTGTGTCATCGTCCTGGTCGATGAAGACATGGTTGAGGACGAAGGAGAGCAGCTCAGCCTGTAAAGAGTCCTCTGGGGAATAGACCAAGGGCTCCAAGTGTTCCCTGCCTCCAGACACCATCTGGTGGCTGAAGATGAGCAGGAGATCGCACAGGATGGTGAAAGCCTGGGAGGAAAAAGAAATAAGAGGCACAAAGTGTTCAACAGAACTGAAAGCACACTAGGTCAMTTTGAATTATTGCAAAGCTCTGATTGGCTGAATCTGAAATATTTAACATACTAAATTATTTTTCTCATTTTGGTTCAATTTTAAATTTAACAGGGATCTGTACAGAAACAAGAGGTGCATCTTGTTWATAAGAATATTGTAGATGCTAAATGAGATGACCTTTACTTCAAAACAACAAATGGATATTTATGATAAAATGTATTTTTCTGAGTCACCTGCTCTTTGACGGCCGTGTTGACATTTGTGAGGTAGCGCTGACACATCAAACAGAACGCCCTCATCTGCTTCCTCAGAGTCACCATATCATCCTTWATACAAAAAACACAACCACACCTTTGAACAAAACCCTTTTACTCGTTAATCAGGTGAGCTAAACAGGTTGTAAAACGTCTTCACCTTTTTGGAACTGCCCTCGGACAATTTGGCCAGCTGCCACAGGATCACGTAGTGAGTACACTGCAGTGAATGAATGACTATCTGCTCACAGGACAGGGATTAAAACGGGAAAAATAAGAAGTCTTGAAACAGATTTGTCTTTATAAAAATAACTTCTCAGCTCAAAAAGATGTCAGATTACCTGCTCAGGCATGTCTCCATTTTCTATACCCGTGTTTAGGAGCTTGAAGTTGCTGGTGAAGAGGTCCCATCCTGACAGGTCATGTGCACTGAAACACAGATTATAAACTCAGCCGTTTCAAACACAGAAACACATCATCAAAAGTAGCCAAGTGAGGTTTGTGAGGCTTCTTCCTGATTGTAGATTGAAGATTTGAGCTAAAAACCTTCAACCCTACTCTAGTGCCATCTAGTGGTTGGCTGCTATTACAGCAGCCACAAACATCCTAAAAGTGAAACCACACCAAAGATCCCTCACTTGTGGCTTTTTATATCGACACATCAAAGTTTAATTTTCTTTGCCACGTGATCAGAGATTAAATACAAACACTGACACGGTGCGTTCCAAGTAAGTGTGGTTCAACAGTGACACAGGCCTCGGTGTGAAACAYCTCATCTCTGCTCTAAATGTTGATTAAGAAACTGCAACAAGGAAACATGACGGACAACACAGCAGGCACTTCAGAGGAAATGAGTTCTTACTTATGAAATGCTGTGATCCGCTTCAGAGTGGACAAAACCTGATAAGCATCATCTTCATCAGCATCTTCACCCTGTGAAACAGTCACGTGAATTCATCAAGACTTTTAAATCAAGTGATAAATACTGAATTCTGGCAGAAAATACAAATACACATAAAAAAATGAGTTTCCTGAAAACTACTTGTTGTTTTCAGAAACACTATCGTCATACAGCAAATACTTAAATGATAAACTGTTAATATGAATTTAATGAACGTAATTTTGCATTCATGTGACGAGGGTAAACAARAACAAAAAGACCTTGTGTACTGTGCACACATAATGGTAACAGGTAGTAGGGTTAGCTGGAGAGTAAATGAACTAATTGAAATGGACTATGGAAATGGTATTGCTAACTTTAATCTGTACTGCCACTTTAAAACAGTTCAGCAGAGTAGATGCTGAGTTTGTCCCAGAGTTTAGCCTTAGCCGAGATAGCTTCCTGTAGTAGAACAAGGTTGCAGRAATGCTGCATTTTCACAACTTTTCTCTACTAAACTTTAAAAATATGACTAACAGCTGAAATTATCTAAATATGAAAGTTTGTAGAAATGACTTTGAAACCTTTGATTAGTCTATGAATCTCAGTGACAAAGAGGAAATTAGCATTTATGCTAATTGTCAGTCAGCAGCCTGTGATAAGGTTTTCTGACATGTTATTGTGCACTCTTTAATAGGCATGAAAACGTTTAGTGTCTAYGTAAAATAAGTCAGTCTTTAAAGTTTTTAAATAATTGAAACAATTACATAATGGTTTCATAGTTACATTGCAGCCCTCTGATTAAGGCAGAACGATATGGATAAAATTTAATTTACAATATAACTACAAATTTCAGTCGATACGATATAATTTCGATATCGAAATGAATAATAAAAAATATCAGAAAAACTGCCAAAAACACTGATATTTACTGTACCTACAAACCTAATGTCATTTAAAGATATCTTTAAAATTATAAATAGTCAGAACAAAAAACAAGATATTTCAAATTCACTTTATGACTAGTCATAATTTAAATGTTGATATCTGAAATGTATGTTTAAGATAGTAATTTATTGCAGATATCTTGAAATAGAGCTTTTGTAAAACTTAATGGTGCATCTGACATTTATACTAGTCAGAATGTAATTACAGATATTATGGGTATTTATATAAATGGTATTTTGTCTAGTCAAACTATAATTAGAGATATCTTATTTAACTAATATGGCTAGTCATAAACCAATTTCAGATATCTGGAATGTAAGTGTTCTGAAGTTGATTTTGTGACACAACAGCCTGCCGTACCAGTCTGTGTTTACAGAGTTTGTTTCATTTTGCTCGACAGCTGCTGACGGGAAGATGTTGTTTTATGATGAGGGTTAAAACTTTTCAGGTGCTTCATATTCACACTCAGAACGTTATCAGACGCTGGAACAGATTTGTTGTTTTCCTGCTGCAAGTCGGAGCCAGACTCCGGCACATTTTACAGCAGACTGAAGGCTGAAGTTTGTCAGAACTTTGATACYAGGGCTGCTCGATTATTGTAAAATTATAGTCACAATTTTTTTTATTGAAATGGAGATCTAAATTATTTAACAAAATTATTCATTCACTTTGAAAACATGAATTTATTGAACATAAACGATGGCTGTTAAACAATGTTTCCCTCAGGATTTCAAATATTTTTGAAAAAATTAGACAAAGTGAAACTTTGGCTGTAGGAGGAGCCTGCAGCATCGTGCTGGCAGTGGCCCTGGACTCACAACACAAAACAGCGTAAGCATAAACTGCGAACTACGATCACTATGCGTTTATGAGCGTTGAAAACCCAAATCATAATCGAGATCAAAATCTGATTAATTGCCCAGCCCTATTTGATACACAAACCACTTCCACACCACTGAATAATAGTCTTTTCTTTAACGGTTTCTTTTGCTTCTTTTTTTTCCAACTGTGAATGCTTGTTCACCCACTGCTGTTGAGCTCATTATGACACAGATATCCACTGTGTGTAGGTAGCGTTGTTAGCATGCTGTAAACAGAGCGGTAGCGCTGAGCTCTGCCTTTGAGCTTGTGGTGTACGTCACGAAGCACTGATGTTACGTATATCGATAGATAGATAGATGGATAGATTTTTAATATTCAAGTCATATCCCCATTATTGAAACGTTCATCACAATCAATATTGATTTATTGTCCAGCACAACCTCTGAATCATACAATCGAACCGGGATGTGCCAAAACTCCTGCTCTTAATTGACCTTACAGATAATAGTGCACATGCTCAATGTCAGTGTTTTGCATTGCATTATGGTCTTGATATATTCATGCTTACTCCAGTTCAGTGAAATACACAGCCTAAGCAATRTTTCAGCTGCACTCTGCAGTCAGTCTGACRTCTGGAATCATTACATATTAGTAACTGTAAAAAGCTGTCATTCCTACCTCTTGTAGAAAATCCTCCAGTAGCCTGGTGAACTTGTCCACCAGCTCATCCAGGAGCTGGGAGCGGGCTATATCTACCCTGTTAAAGATTGTGAACTCCTCGTTGCAGAGAGCGTGGTAAGTCTTCGAGCAGGACTCCAGGACTTCTGTGTCTGTGTGCTTCTCCACAATTTCTTTAATCTGACGCAGCAGAGCGTCCAGATGCTGGACAGGAGAGGGGAAACAAAAATAAACAAAAACAGATTGTGTTTGCTGCTAATGCAGAAAGAAAGAAAAMTATTAATGTTAATAAYGAGCAGTGARCTGATMCAGTTTGYCCTGGGCTTTGTACTRTAATAGAAGGAWAATTGGCTGAGATAACTGAAAATACAAGTTTAACTTGGRCTTTTCTGTGTCRCAAAGCTTCCTTCAAATSTTACGGATGTGCATCACCCTGGCAGCTTAGGATACATTCTCATAAATGTAACACAAATCAGACTTTTTTGACCAGATGGGACTAATCTCATATTTTGTTACCAGTCTGAATATGACCAGTTTTTTTTTTTTTGTAATCCAACCCAGGTATTTTCCATTTGTGGTACTAAATTGGRTACATATTCCATGTTTTTCAATGTAACTGGAGTCTGAACTGTCTTTGATGTCACTAAGGTTGGGGCATACGGATACCAATGCCATGCAGAAGAAAGTCTGGAACTCTGGTTGTCTTCAGCTACAGAACAGAAGTCACACTGCTTCATCTTTTTTAAACTTTCTACATTAGTCACATCCTGGATGACTGAGATTTTAAACAAACATTTGATAGCAAACAAAAAAATGTATCTCTTATTTGCCTTATTTTCTTATTATCTTATTTATTCAATCATATCTTGTGAATTTTATTTAGACCGCCTAGTAAATAAAAATCTGAAATCTTCGTTTTTGTTCAGCGTTCTGAACCCTTCATGTCAGAAACATATCAAATCCTTTTTCTGGTAAGAATTAACTTGATGTTTTCTTTATTTAGTGCAAAAAGACAACAGCCATTCTTGCACCTGACAACATGAACCTTTTTGTATAAATGCACATATATAAGCAGTAATCAACAACTGTTTAATAACTGATTTCAATGTGAGAAGGATAACAAAATTCTACCAGGAATATGCTGAACCTTTGTTCTGCAGATTTTTGATGTGATTGGTGTTTTACAACATCTGTCTCACCTTCTCCAGACGTCCTGTCGTGTAAATCTCCAGGTCAAAGTACTGAGGCAGCTGTAACAAGTTAGTCACCTTCTCTGCATCGACAGCGTACTGTCAAACGAACAATCAACAAATTTCACATTAGCAAAAGCTTATAAAACATGTTTTAAGAAAATCATTAGGTGGATGTATGAAACATACCTTGGCCAGTAGAGGCGGCAAAGCCACAGCAAAAAGCTCTGTTAATCTGGTTCGATCATCCAGCTGAGTCTTTTTCTCTTTAGCTGTCATTACCTGRTCAGGTGATAGATGCGAGTAAGTTAGATGAGTGACCACACGTCTAGATTACATATGCAAAAAACTGTTAATATAGAGTTAAAGGACATCCTGGTTTCTATTTATGGTTTTATGTCATAGTGTAACACGGCTGCCAAACATACAAAATGAAGGAAGTGTAGTTTCTACTTGCATTGTTTKCAAATCAAATATTTAGTGTGATTACAACCAGTTAAATTAGAAAGTTAAAATATTTGGCAGCAAGTAGCGGACTGAGGTACCCTTCAGCCGAAGCTGGAAATCATCATGTGATGAAAACAGTGTCATTTCTGTCGCAAAGCAGCTTCGCCTGCTTCTTCTCAACACAAGGTCCAGGCCAAACCTTTTCCTCACAGGTGATTGCAGTGAGTATTGTATGTTTTGTCAGATGTTTGTGGATGTATTTACTTATGCAGAAAAGCGCTCGGACAACAACGGTGGTTGCTTTCAGAAGCCAGCTGTTGTGCGTCCAGACATGAACAGTTTTGAGAAGCAGTCGTCCGAGGGAAACAGAAAGTACATCCAGCTATAAAACTCTTCCAGACACTTATAGAGGTAGTCAAATGGCTAAAAACCCAAGGATGGATATTACACAGACAGTGAGAAGTGAAGAATCTGTCTGCTGACAAGTGTGGCGCTCTGTGGCAAACTTGTAGCCAAACGGCAGATATTGGAGTGGAGACTCCAGCAGGGGAGAAAAAATGTGCTGTGATGTGTACAGCAGTGGGAGGAGTTTACCAGGTGTTCTGCACCATGTGTCTCATGAACTGTGGAAAACGTGAGAAAACAAATGTCTAACAACCATTTGTCCAACAGAGTCTTTGCCTTTGGRTGGAGTATGCTGAGCCCTTAAATCYTAAATGAGTAATAGATATCTGGACCAGATCTTTGATTGGTTCATCCCTAAAACACATATCACTGAGTTATAAATACATAAAACCACTGCTCAGATCTCAAACAGAATGACAAAAAGTTGAAATACAATAAAAAGTGTACTACTAGCCTTGGTAGGTAATGGCCATTTAAGGTCAAATCTCTTTCTTGAAACTTTATGATTTCAGCCAGTTATGAACTAAATTAATTAAGTCCTGCTCTCACCGGCTCTTCATTGCCACCAGTCTCCATTCAAATTTTGCCTCTTTTTATTTTCTTCTTCCTGTAGATTTTTTACTGCTTGTCAGATAACTTTGAGCCTCAGTCAAAAAGAAGGTCTTGGGGGGTTATATTTTTTCGGTTTAAGAGAAAGATGAGACTGACGATGGACAGCGGTGTTTTTTCCACGAGATTACTGTGCTTCCTGCAACCTTCGACTGCAACAAGCTTCTGCGTCTCTTTTCTTTTCCCCCATAAAAAATGGAGGTTGAAATCACGTGAATGAATGGCATCACGGYGACTTCGAGAATGGTGGATGTTCAAGATTTCTTTGTAAAATATAACTTTATAATGAACGGTTTATAGTTTATTTGCAAAAAGTAGGTTAACAATGTATGTTATACTGTATGTATGAGTGGATGACTGGGAGATACTGTAAATTATTTTCACAATAACTGACAGAATTTATCTATGTGCATGGAAAATACATAATACCCTCCACTTTAAAGCAACCCCAGTACAGTTGGGAAGTTAAAGTGAAAACCATCCTTACCCTCTTGCCTGTTCCTCTTCCAACAGGTGGGTGGCATTCAGCAGCCTGACGTACAGTGCACAGCATGATTTCAATCAAAGCCGTTTCTTGTCTGTCTGTAAGAGCTAAACAAACATTAAACAATAAGCATCATCTTATATTTATGTTCACAAACTGCATACACGTGACAGTGGCTTGGMTGAAAGCAGGGTCATACCTTCCTCTCCTGGCAATGGGTCATCTAGCAATAAGCTGATCATACACTCCCAGTCTTTCAGTAGCTCTGCACCACATTCCCAGAGGGAGTCCACCAAGTATGCTGCATGCTCATGGAGCTAAAAGGAAACATTCATCCAGATGAAAGAGAAATGACTGACGTAGCTTGCGCAAAGAAAGTATGAATGAAAAAATCATGCTGAAAGGAGAACAAAAGTACCTCGCTCTCAAGGAAGAAAAAGACGGTGGTCTTAATGAGGTTGGCGTTGGGACTTTGTCTGCCTCTTCTTTTAGGAGCACCTTCCTCCTCTGGTTCTCGCTGGCTGAACAATCTGTGTCRTAGAAACCGTAGTATGTAACAACCTCCAATACATCATCGAGCAATTTAACTATCACAAAAACAAAAAAAGGTCTGACGTACTTCTTATACAAGAATTCTCCTGCTGCGATTGCGACCGGCCTGTGTGCCGAGTAGACTAAGTGGTAGACGCTCTCACAGTCCTCGGGGGTCAAAACCTCATCTGTACTACTGCAGAGACAAACACACAGTGTTACTGAGGGGAGGGGGGGCTGAGGTAATTCATAATGTTCTTGATGAAAACACTTCGATCCAACCACATGTGATTAAACACGTCTGTAATTTACTTACTTTAAGACTAAAGTGAGCAGTTTAATAGCTTGTACTGCAACATCATACTCCTTATCAAGAGTCATGGAGACAATACGGTCCTGAGAGAAAGAGAGAAAAAATGTTCAGTTTAATGAAAAGCATCTTTACATCACAATAAAACCCTGCAATGTATTGCATCATCAATGTAAGTCTAGTTATCTTCATCAGGCAGAAGACAAATAAATTGCAACTTATGTTGAAGTTGTCCAGCAGGTGGAGCTGACCTTAAAGCGACTGGTGAAGAGCTCCAGTCTTGCATTGAGCTCCCGGTTGTAATAGAGGCCCTGCAGAGCTGTCAGACACTTCAGACGTACCTCTCCTTGCTGCAACCAAAGCAGAAAGCGGTGAATTTGGTTTATTATTGTCTCCAGCAGCATCTGCATTTTTGGAATCTACAGAGTTTGTTGACCAATGTCACGAGTTTTGCTAAACAAAAAATGTTAGAAGTAATTTAAAAAAAAGCATCAAAACATTCAGCTGCATACAAATGTTGTGTCTGAGGGTCAAATATTCAACTTACTCTGTTTCTAGACATTAAAAGTAAAAGTGCACAGCAGCTCCTCCTTAACAGTGTTTATAAATATGAGTTTTAAAATAAGATTATTCCCTGTTAATATTTTGACAACCTTACAAATGACATGCAAAAAAAAAAAAAGAGTATTAGAAATGTTATTATACGATACCTTATCATGCATTGTCCACCCCACATACTTCAGATAGCTGTCATTGAGGAAGGCATCACTGTACAGTTTCATCCACACTCCAATCTCCTCTATACAGATCGCCCGGATTTCTGCTATCGAATCCCTGTCAGAMCATAAGTACTTGTTAAACTAAAAGCAATATTTATTAGCAGCATCAACAACAAAGAATAAGTGTTTGGGTCCTCCCTCTAACATATATTTGTTATGTGAAGTCATACCGATATCGATGGACAAACACTCCTTTGAAAATTGCATTCATCATRTTTTCAATTTCATCCTGATTTTCTTGAAGCTGAAAACAAACAGAAAGAAATGGTCAGAAATGCATTTAAACTTAYCATAAAAATCACAGTACAGCCAACTATGCGAACATGCTGTGGTGCCTCTGCAGAATAAACATATGCCTGGTTCTACCTCGTTACATAAACTGCAAATACTAGCAGAATAACACCTAACACCCACAGATGTTATTTTTAATATTGAGAAATTATACCTAATAAATGTATGCTCATGTGCAAAGACCAAGACCCTGTTTACATGAGTAATCTCTGGAAACATTAGTGTTTTGTTATTAATTGTGGAAAAGTCACACATTTACACAGGTAATGCAGTGCCTGTTCCATGCCAGGACTCTAGCAGGCGCTGTGATTTTTGTACTTCAACACACACGTTTGTTCTTCTATCCTCATGGGGACAGTACAGGCCACTGTACTGTACTGTACAAATTGACTTCCATTCATTTACTGGTCAGTCTAAGCCTGAAACCAAACCCTAACCGTAACCACACCAGATGCCTGACCAAAAGCCTAACCTAAACCCAATTCACACGTTAATCCTAACCCTAACCCACCAACAGTATTTACCCCAATGGGGACCAGGTTATTGACCCCATAAGGAACAGTGTGRGTCCTCACCAGGTTGGGTGGGAACAAGGAAAATGGTCAAAAATGGTCCCCACCAGGTAGCATATACATGTATATACACAAACTTTAGATTGCTCCTAGGTGAGTAATACAAACGCCAATCTGCTATCTTTATTGTTGTTTATCTGCTCATCCAAGCACAGGTAATAAGTTTTTATTGGCTGCAGCCGTCTGTAGTACACACGCACGATTTCACATCGATGCTGGGTGTCAGAGAAAATGCTCGCTGTTGTTGTGTGCACAAACAACCAAAATGCAGCAGAAACAGTGACGTCTAAACAGGGACAAGAGGTTAAAATGTGAAACAAATAATGGTTGATACAAGAATATAAATTTAAAATTTGGAAAATGTACATTTTGTCAGCTAAATTATTATTTTTTATTATTATTTAAAAATGATTGTGACAGAAGACAATCAGTATACAATAAAATAATATAAAATAATAAAGCAAGAATAAAACAAATCACTTGGAATTTTACTTTACTGAAACTTGAAGTCTTTTGAAAATATTCTTTATAACACTGCACCGCACTGGTTCAAAACAGAGCAACACTTTATCCAGTTAAATAAGCTGAACTGATACAACACATTTTGAAACAGATTCATTGATCTCTTTAATGGGGTACCTTATGGTCATTTAAGGGGCAGATTTTTTTCTTCACTCTGCACCCTTTTCAAACAGAACTCCTTTTTTTACTTTTATTACTATGTGTATATTTTGTGTTCATTTTGGGTGAAATAAAAAAAATCTTTTAAATATTTCAGGATTAATTCTCGTTTACAAACWAGGTTTAGGCAAAATCATACCATGTGAAATTAATCATCAGAAAAACTGTCAACAACTATATTTACCACTATCCATATATGGTATTTGGAGCTATGTGATAATTTATTCTTGTGTGCGTCACACTGTCACCATCAGGCGTGCATGTGAGTCCAGTGGCAGAAGGCAGCGCAGAGCAACTAATGCTAACCCTAACCCCCCAAACTTGTTTTATCACCTGAAACACTGACATAAACCAGAGTATGAGGAAAGCCAGAAAATGCAGACCAAGGCAACAAAGTTGGCTACATGCAAGTAGGGCTGCCATGATTAGTCGACTAGTCACGATTACGTCGACTATTTTAATTTAATAGTCGATGCATCGTTTTTTTGTTTTTATTTTAACTTTTTTTTTCTCCCCAAACTGCTGCGACATCTTCCACTTTCGCGTCTGCCTTTCTGTCCTTGACACGCATGCGTAGTAGTGGTTAGGCAGCGTGCACGCATGCGCAGTAGTGGGTAGGCCGCAAGCGGACGCGTTTACACAGACAGACTTGGATCATGGCTACCCGACAACGGAGCTCAAAAGTGTGGGATCATTTTAAGAAAACGACAGAGAAGTGTGTTCAATGAAATATCTGCAAGGTGGAACTTGCCTTCCACAGCAGCACAACTGTGATGCACGAGCACCGGAAAAGGAAGCATGTTGTGGCTGATGAAGACGGACCGTCATCTCGGTAAGCTAAATTGCTAGTTGGCTACTTAAATAAGCGTAAACAGAGAGTTAACTTGCTACTTACTCATATTGATAGCTGTTAAAGTTAACATTAGCGAAGACGATTTGATTCATTAGCCTTAGCACACGTTTCATGTGTTTTCTGTAACGTTATAACAGTGATGTGTTAGAAAAGAAATGCTAATGTTTTCTAATGTTATGTTTCAGTGCTAAAAAAGTACATTAGTCTTCTTCAATGGACGGCTTTGTTATAAAGCCAGCTACATGCACACCTCAGCAAGCCAATGTCCTGACTGAGTCCATTCTGAAGACGCTGGTGACGGACATGAGACCACTATCCATGGCAGACGATGAAGGATTTAAAGACATGATTAAACATTTCAACCCAGATTATCATGACAACTAACCTACCAGGCAGATCTCACTTCACCACACTGATGGAGAAGAAATTTTGTGCAACTTTTGAAAAAGTCAATCTCTCTTTCTTTCTGTTTCAATTT
>NW_013952621.1:782280-783952 GCF_001266775.1 Austrofundulus limnaeus
GCGTCACACTGTCACCATCAGGCGTGCATGTGAGTCCAGTGGCAGAAGGCAGCGCAGAGCAACTAAAGCTAACCCTAACCCCCCAAACTTGTTTTATCACCTGAAACACTGACATAAACCAGAGTACGAGGAAAGCCAGAAAATGCAGACCAAGGCAACAAAGTTGGCTACATGCAAGTAGGGCTGCCATGATTAGTCGATTAGTCACGATTACGTCAACTATTTTAATTTAATAGTCGATGCATCGTTTTTTTGTTATTTTAACTTTTTTTTTCTCTCCAAACTGCTGCGGCATCTTCCACATCCGCGTCTGCCTTTCTGTCCTTGACACGCATGCGTAGTAGTGGTTAGGCAGCGCGCACGCATGCGCAGTAGTGGGTAGGCCATGAGCGGACGCGTTTACACAGATAGACTTGGATCATGGCTACCCAACAACGGAGTTCAAAAGTGTGGGATCATTTTAAGAAAACGACAGAGAAGTGTGTTCAATGAAATATCTGCAAGGTGGAACTTGCCTTCCACAGCAGCACAACTGCGATGCACGAGCACGAAAAGGAAGCATGTTGTGGCTGATGAAGACGGACCGTCATCTCGGTAAGCTAAATTGCTAGTTAGCTGCTAAAATAAGCGTAAACAGAGAGTTAACTGGCTACTTACTCATATTGATAGCTGTAAAAGTTAACATTAGCGACGACGATTTGATTCATTAGCCTTAGCACACATGTTTCATGTGTTTTCTGTAACGTTATAACAGTGATGTGTTAGAAAAGGAATGCTAATGTTTTCTAATGTTACGTTTCAGTGCTAAAAAAGTACACTAGTCTTCTTCAATGGACGGCTTTGTTATAAAGCCAGCTACACGCACACCTCAACAAGCCCATGTCCTGACTGAGTCCATTCTGAAGACGCTGGGGACGGACATGAGACCACTATCCATGGTAAACGATGAAGGATTTAAAGACATGATTAAACATTTCAACCCAGATTATCATGACAACTAACCTACCAGGCAGATCTCACTTCACCACACTGACGGAGAAGAAATTTTGTGCAACTTTTGAAAAAGTTAATCTCTCTTTCTTTCTGTTTCAATTTGATTTTTGGCATGAAAGTATTAAAACAATATTGGTAAATCAACAATAACACAGTAAAATAAATGATTTAATAAACAAGCAACATTTAAAGACATAAGAATTAAAATATCAAAGATCTCACTCACTCACTCACTCACTCACTCACTCACTCACTCACTCACTCACTCACTCACTCACTCACTCACTCACTCACTCACTCACTAGCAACTAAGAATTTTACAAATTTCATGATGAAATAATATTAAGAGCTTGCTGACTGAGTAACAATAAATTAATCCTGGGTAAGGTATTTAATAATATTTTTTAAACATATGTTTAATGTTTGTTATCCTACTTAACTATATCTGGTAACTGAATTATTGAATTGGTAAATACATTTAAGGCTATATACATAAACTGACAGATGCTGTTAACAAAAAAAAAACTATAATTTTCTTCATAATGTTTACTATTCTTACAAATCATCTCATGTCTTTCAGGTAAAGGAGACTCTCAGGGGTGTCAAGGGTTCCCTCACGCTGACTGCTGATGTGTGAACCAGTCGTGCAACAGAGCACAACCTTGGTGAAGGCCAGAAA
>NW_013952621.1:784161-785321 GCF_001266775.1 Austrofundulus limnaeus
TCCGATTAGTCGATTAATCGAAAAAATAATCGATGACTAATCGATTATAAAAATAATCGTTTGTGGCAGCCCTACATGCAAGTGCAACTGCCATCTATTTAATGTTGTATTAATTATCGGCTAAATATCACAATTAATTGTGACCATTTTTGGCCAATATTGCTCAACCCTATTACAAACTAAAAATCTATAGGCTGTAATGTTCAAACGAACCTATAATTAAATTACTATTAAATGCAACAAAAACGGCAGTGAAACGTAAAACTTTCAGTCCAATAAACTGAGACTGTTTGAAATAAGACATGCAAAATGCTCTTCAACTGTGCTGTTTTTAGCAGAATGATAAGCTTCTTCTTTTAATTGAATTCAAGGTTTTATCTCAGCTTTACACTGATGTGAATGAGATTTTCAGTGTTWGTTTTTTAAATATGGACTGGTAATAAAACCACAACCGGAGCAGATCATAAAAACCACATAAAAGCGAAATATCATTATTAATAGTAATAAAACTCAATTAAATCCACTATTACCCAAAACTGTACAGTTACAAAGTTAATCAGATTGTAAATCTGGTTAATTTTAACTCCACCCAAGAGGAGTCTGTAAATTAAATCCTGCAGTTTGTGTTGATTTTTCAGCTTGTTTGCAGACACCATCTCTTAAAGCTTTAATAACGCTATATTTTCTCCTTTAAGTCATTCAGAACGACACAGCAGGTAAGGCCATGTTTGTAAAACATTTATTATAGTTCTGACACATGAGCAACGCTCCATACTAATTTAAAACCAAAGTGCAACAGTTAAATATCTGACATCAAACAGCTATTAGCCGTTAACCAGATAATTAATTCATTGTTATTGACAGTTCACACTTTTCTGTCCTCAGATGAAAATCCTTACATCAACAATAAATATAGTAAAATCAAATGAAATCTCCCTGTGACCCATCACATCGAACTGATAATTAAGTCCCAAAGTGTTGTGTGGATAAATAGGCAGATGGTGTATTGATTAAAATGTTTGCAATAATTGCAATTTGTCCAAATATAATGCATAAATGCCTTTCCAGGATATCATCTGAATGAAATTGTCTGAAATATAATCTTAAATGGGATCCCCGATTAGTTATAAAATTAGACTTTATTTGGTAAACATTTATTT
>NW_013952621.1:789445-792158 GCF_001266775.1 Austrofundulus limnaeus
CCTTGAAGTTAATTTTACTGTTTTGTGATATTAATAACACTAATATGTTTATATTTTTCTACTTTCTATCTAATTTAGCTTCTGTCTAGCATCGTCGCAGTTGCTAGGCAACATGACGTACGCCAAGGTAAGGACGGGAGGCTAGACCGTCCAAATTCACAGCCACTTTTTTCTGGTCTTTTCAGTCTACCAAGGACCCGGCCCACCAGGTAGCCGACCAGGTAGGCTGGGTCCTGGACCCGGCCTGCCGTTTTGGACACAGCCAGTATTGCACTTTGATGTGCTTGTTAGGACTTCTTCTGTGGTTTGCAGACCGGCACCTCTTTTTCATTAGTAAGAATGCAGACCATAGAAGTGATTCTGCCCCACTAAATTTGTGGTTAAATAATTAAACATTGAATAATAAAATTCTGTGTCGACTAATTTTTATAGTCGACGTAATTGATTATTTAGAATAATCAGTGCAGCACTACTCCAAAATAGTGGCCCTTAAACTGGGGTTTAAAATCTACTTTTGCAACCAAAAAGAGTCAAACTCTCCAGGTGTTGTTACCACACTAAGTATAAAACAGCACAAGGAAAAATATGCACTTGTGTATTTAAACCTTTTGATTCACAATCTATAGCTGTCCATCATTGTCATACATGACCTCAGTATAAAAAAAATACAAYGCTGAGCAACAATTTTAAAATCCTACCAGCAGTGTGTCACTCTAGTGAGGAATGATTACATCAACCACTGTAGGCTCAAAAATGTCCTCAGCAACTCACACCATGTTCTAGATACCAACCAACAAATTAAAAACAATTTTTAAAAACTGATGGAACTCTGTGTACCACTTAAACACATCCTTTTGACCAAATTAAAGAACTATCTCTAAATTCAACTGAAGACTACACTATAAAACACTAAAGAGCATACATGTTACAGTAAAAACAAAAATGAAGCAAAAATGTTCAGAATAACCGTAAAACTTCACTTATTGWGTAAAGTGATGAACACAAGATCAAATTAAATTCATTTCAAAACAAAAACCAGYGGTTTTGCCACGCTTACCTCTTTGCGTTTTTGCAGGAGCAGCTCCAACCTGTCATTTGCTCTTTTAGCAACCATCTTGTTCCTCTCTGCCTCATACTGGCGCTGGGTGTTATCCATGTTAATGCTCAGGTTCAGAGCTACATTCACCAGGGCTGTCATCAGCTTCATGGCTAAACAGGAAAAAAAAATACAGTAACTTTAAGACATAAACTCATAAAAACTACAGTTCCCTAGTTACAACTGTTCTTATATGAGAAAACTTTTTAAAGAACCGATTTTATTTAAACACAAAGTTGATTTAAATTAGGGATGCACGATACATCRGCATTCATATCGGTTTCGGCCGATATTGGTCATTTTTTTAGAATATCGCTATCGGCCCGATATGTAAAACTGGGCAGATACTACCGTCCGATATTGATTTCCCACTTTTGAGCTTTGTGTTTCTGTTTTGGGAGGGGCGATGGTTGGTTGAGCAAAATCTGTTTGATCATAATAGTGATATTGATGCTGCGTAGCCAGGAATAACTGAAGTAGGGAGCCATGTCAGAGGTCTGGTTGTTTGTTTACGGTATCAAAAAAAGACTTAAGTTTGTTTGTGCATATATGTATAATATAATTTGTGAGTTTGTGTAATATCGGTAAATATTGGTTATCGACCATAATAGCAATAATTTTATCGGATATCGATATCGGTTGAAATTTTCATATCGGTGCATTCCTAATTTATATTTCAGAGCACCTCAAAGACAGCTACAAAAATGACCAGTGTCCACTCCTAAATGTTTTACGTAAACATTTTAAGTACGGAGATCAATATAATCTATAATTGTGAAACCACTTTAACCCACTTCACAACAAAACATAAGCACATCAAAAACATATTGGAGTTGAACACAAGTACTGTCACACCACCCACCAGTTCAGCTAAAGGAATAGTTTCAATAAATATGAAAGGCCACAGCACAAGAAAAACTAACTTCTGTTCTTTTAACGTTTTTATACTTTATTCATTTCTTTAAAAATAACAATAAATTTGTATACAATAAAAATCACAAATGAAATGAAAGGTGGCAGAATAAAGAAATCAGAGTATCTGCACCATTTTCCTCCCAAATTTATATTTTTAAACAATAATAATCTACAAAGAAGAAAAACTAAACAAAAACAACCTCAAACCTTTAACTTGAAGTCATTATTGAACATATGATCAGCCTCAATCAGGAGCCTCTGGCATTTTGTTTTAATGAGTGCATTCACCTTTGTGTTTGACATGAACCATGAATACTTTATGCACAGGCTGTACTAAGAAAAATTATCCTGAGCATTGAGACAAAACAGGAAAAACGATCCAAAAGAAGAAAAGTGAAAACACCTTTGTTAGCATGACTCTTGTTTTGTGGCTGCACTTGTTCTTTAGTTCCCACACAGCTCACAGTAATAGTTTTTTCATCCTCAAAAAACATTATGTAGCTCATAAAAACGAATGGCAAGATTCCTTTCAATAAATCTGTTCATGCCTTTAAAAGGGATCCATGGTTAGTTGTAACATTAAACTTTATTTGATCAAGATTTGTTTTAACTGTAAAATAAAGACTGTAAAAATACTGTAGGCTGTTCAGTTTTCATAATTTTTAAACTAAAAGTTTAAAAATAAATTACACGGACGGGGCC
>NW_013952621.1:792979-796495 GCF_001266775.1 Austrofundulus limnaeus
AAACTGAACATCCTACAGTATTTTTACAGTTAAAGTATATGTTTATCAAATAAAGTCTAATGTTACAACTAATCAGGGATCCCTTTAAAACTCTCTTACAGACTGACACTCAGCTGTACTTCACAGGATTAATTCATCCTACCTGCCAGTGTTGAGGTGTGTCTGAAGGCTCGAACTTGGGAGTCTGATAGTCCGGTAAGAAGGGAGATGACTGTGTCCATCATGTACTCATCATAGATGATACTGTACTGACACTGGCGCACGAGCACCGAAATGAATTCACAAAAGCTTGTTTTGAACTTCTTCCACTGCGGCCCGGCTATGGTTAGAGGGTAATCGCCGCTGTCCTGCAGAGGAAACAGAACTAAGGTCAGACACAAAAACACATCTGGTTGTTTTTAGTGGGGGGGAAATAAAACAAAAACTGCTTTTTTTTGAAAACACATTTCTGAATGTGAATTTTAGTCTAAAATGTTAATGATCATCAGGCAAAATCAGTTACCTCATCAAATTCCTCAGTCATTCGTCGAATGATCTCAGAGTTCTGCATGTTTCGAAACATTTCTCCGGTGACCACACCTAATAAACAATGCAGAGTTAGRGGACAAAAAGTGGCCAGAAACTGCGCTGGCTTCAAAACATGTGAAAAGAGCCAAAGGACAACTTCTGGAGAGATGCCAACGTACCTTTACATCCTGAGCACTGAATAAAGAAGTTGATGAGATCTAGCAGTGCAACATCCCTGTCATGTTTGTAAGACTCGATCCACTCATCAACTACCGACTGGAAAACAAAACGTAGATTTAAAATGTAACTACTTATTAAATAAACAAAGACGGCCTTTAAAACCTGCATTAAATTATAACACACTCTCGGCATTACCTGCATTGCACTTCTGCCCAGCTTCACCACCTCAAACAGCATGATGTTTTCCATGCCATTTTCTTGATGGTGGCCATTTATCCGGCCTGCACCCTTTCCTCCTTTGCCTCTCTCTCCTGCACCTTTCTTCCCCTTCTTCCCACCCTACACAAAGCACACAACATCATAAAACACCAGAACTACAACGAACAACTGAAAAAGCAAAAAGGTTTAAAGAATTTTAACCCTGGCTAACTGCATTTCATACCTTTCCTTTAGTTGTACTTCTTCCATCAGGATCCTCAGAAAAGTCTGTGTCTGAGGAAAATCTAGTATCTGTGTCCCTGATAGAAATAGACAAATAATGGAATAAGAACCTGTAGTACCTTTGTCATAATAAAAAACAAAAGAAAAGGTGGTACTTACTGAGTGTAGGCGAACTCTGAGTGTATTTCTGGTGCTGCTATCATTTCTGTAACATCTTTTGGATCACGTCAACTTAGATCTGACTTGAGGTCCTCTGTGAAAAATGAGACAAGGTAGGTTGCATGTGACCTGAAATAGAAAACAGAGTGGTCAGTAAGCTAAAAAAAGAAGAAAAAAAAACTTCCACGATGCATGCATGGAGGGGAGAAAAAAAAGTTTCACATGGTAACAGRGGGGCAGACACAAAAGCTACTGTCATGCATGCCCTCCTCCCATTGGTCCCCTGCTTCCCAGTTTTCCTTGTTTTACAGACAACGTCATGAAAGCAAGATTGAAGTATCATCCTCAGTGGCCTTATATGGTAGTGCCCAATCCGCCCCATACAATGTAAACCAATCAAACTGCACCGTCAACATCAACAATATACAGCAGGCCACACAAAGTATTGCATAGTTGTGATGTGTAAAATAATGCATATGAGTACTGAGCGCAGTCCTAAAACCAGGGGTCTCCCCTAGAACTGACTTTTCCGTCCTGGGAAGAACTGCAGACAAACTGCAGCCATAATGCAATATTCTAATCCAACAGGAAGTCTACTACAGGCAGTACTGACAACTATACTCATCTGAAACGATCACAGCAGTTACAAAAATACACACTTTAAAAATATATGTAAATAAAAGGTTTACATCACTGGCATTCAATCAAAAAAGAGTAACACTCTTAGCTCCTTAGGTGTGCAACCACACTGATTTGTTAAAAGAGCAGCTGCAAGTTTGTGTGATTTTTTTTTCCAATGCTAAAATATTTTACGTGTTGCTAGATAACGTGCGTGCTTCCTAGCTAGTGATGGGATCTTGCACAACAAGACGGCACGAWTTTATGGGTGTACGCTGAAAAAGTGGCGCCAAATCGGACGGTGCCTATCGCAACAAAGTTCCCACTGCGAGGCTACGGTGCACATTATGAGACTGAATGAAACCGTGAGACCAATATGCGCGACTACCACCCGATAACAATGTCGCAAACCACCGCCTGGAACTCCCTCCAACTACGCCGAGGCGGGCGCGCTCACAGTCGGCTCCTGTCAAAATTGACGCCGGTGCGCTTCTGGTGCTAATAGCGCCACCAGCTAAGGAACAGAGGAGCTCATCGTCTTTCCCTCGACGTCAGCTAGTTGAAATCTGATGAAGTAAGCACTCGGCACAAACAAACTGTCYGTAGCTGAACAAGTTAAGCAAACACAGCCGTATGAGGCACTGTAGCTTGATTTTTGAAGAGCTTTTAACAGCGTTAGCTGCTCTAAATTCATAACAACAAAACAACGTACGCTTTACTGTACGAGCTAAAGCTAAAGTGAGCTAATCAACAATTTAGCCAGGGGCATCATCTACCGTCTGAGTGCGTCATGATAGCATGCGATGCTTGCGCTGGGAATGAGTGAGTTAACCGAAAACGCGCTGAGACTAACGAGGTGAAAACAACTAGCAATAGTTAGCCATGTTAACAGCTAAGGCTAACCTAAAAAAGGGAGAAAAAAAACATCACGTCCTTGCGTCCTCCATCTTGCCTCGGGAGTTCCAGTAACCGTATTGCACAAGCAACAAACACTTTTGTTTACAAATACATAATGAATAAGTAAGCAAGTGGAAATATCAAAAGGTTTCTTCTGGACGCAAACTGTATATTTTACGCTGTTGTGCCCAAAAATCCTTGTTCGCTAGATCAAAGTAGCGATGTACCGCGAGAGCTCGGCTCAGGCAGACATCCGCGCTCCGAGCTCCCCTACAGCTAGCATGGCTAACGAGACGGCTAGCAAAATACAAATCAACTAAGTTCAGATAGCTCTCCGCCATTTTACAGCTAACTTACCTGGTTCTGAAATGTAGTCCCGGTCCAATCCTAACTTTTATTACACTTATACCGCCCCTGTCTTTATCCTGCTACAAATGTGTGGGGTGAAAAAAAAGAGTTTAAAAGTCGCGGTCAGAGGCGGTTTCGGACGTTCTCACCCCGCTTGCTCCGTAGTTCGGTTTGTTGTTTCGACGACCTGGGAGGAGGAAATCCTGGTGCAGAGCTACCACCTAGCGGCCGCGTTGGATGCATCATAGTAGATGGCCTGACCCCTGGTGGTGAGGTGTAGTTACTGCAGCTCAACTGTGAGCAGGGACAAGAAAATGTGCGTGGGAAGGCAAAATTCATGTTTTTAATAGCTAGCTAGCACACAAT
>NW_013952621.1:797500-804730 GCF_001266775.1 Austrofundulus limnaeus
CGATTAATCGATTAGTAAATTAGTCATCGATTATTTTAATAATCGATTAGTCGTCGATTTATCGATTAATCGTGGCAGCCCTAGTTTACATACAGGTGTGCTTGTGTCATCACTTCCTGTTACTGCTCAATGGATATTTCAACTGTTTCATCTCCAGTGTGAATTTTATTTTTACAGTACATTATCATTGGAAAAATGCATTTATTTCTTTATCAGGAAAATTTGATGTCACAGACTATTTAAACCACTTCTAAATGATAAGGATGAATTAGTCTTCTGGGTGAAAAAAATAAATAATAAGTTTAACAAACACACTCCAGGTAAAATTAATTCAATTTATTAACTTTTAAATTACACAACAAATGAAGAACAGAATGATTAAAGTCATACCTCGCTGATTAATTGCAGGACCCAAACTGGCGATAGACAATTATTAAAGTATTTGGGAATAGCCTGCACAGTTCTTATTTCTTTCTATAAATAAGAACAGATCTTAAAAAAATAAAATTATACAAAAGATATGAAAGAGTGCAGTGAATGAACCTGATTAGCTTGACATCCTTAGTAAGAGTAAAGTTAAAATAATGTTTGAGGATCACATCTATAAASACAGTTACATCTAGTCTAAATATGTTACATAACTGTTCATTAGTGTCAGAAATGATAAAATAGCTAAATTTAAAATGATCTTTTTAACTATTTACAATTAGTTATTGAAAACATTTGAATTGCAATATATAGCATATATTTAATTCCTATACATTAGTTATTTAAGTACAGACCATCTACTATACACGTATCGTCGTTAGGGTTGGGCAATAATGGCAAAAAAATTTATCACGATTAAATGTGGTATTTAGCCAATTAATGCCCTGGAGACCCTGGACACCCTTATATCCTAGTCAAAAGACCAATTTAGTGGGAAAGATTTGCTCTTTGTAAAAATCTTTCCAAAGTGTGTCAAAATTACAGACTTCAGGCTATACATTAATGTTTAAATTGTGTTGATAGATAAATAAATTACTGAACTTTTTTTTTTATGTTCGTCATGTTTGAGGTGGAGAGGAGCATCAGGCAGACTGATTGGAGGAATCTCCAGTCAGTCTGCTTAGTGGCATTAATCGTATTAATCATCAAGTGCCAAATAATAATTGATTAATGTTTTTCTGATGATTACTTGCACACGACACAATTATGCCCAACTCTAATCGTCGTATTACAACATTCAATCGTTTCCATTCAGACCTTCATCTGTTCAGAGTCCTGGTGAAGCTGGAGCATATTTCAGTACGACACCCTGTGCAGATCAGTGTGTTGAAGACTTAACACAGAGACAAAAAAACAACCATGCACACTCTCTCACACACAAACACACACAATTTAGGTCGGCAATTCAACATGCACGTTTTGGACTGTAGTAGAAAACAAAACAATTATAGAGGAAAAACATCTAGACGAGGTTCAAGCTGGGAGCTTTCTTATTCCGAGGTATCAGTCGTGACCACTACACCGCTGTGGCATCACAACATCATTAAAAAAGGAAAGCAGCATTCATGGCAGAGCTTCTCGTCTCTTTTAAGCGATATAGGTCTTGACCTTCTGCGTTATAACTCCACAGCAGATCGGACACTTGGTGAGCGACTCGGAGCACCGCTGGCAAGTGGCCAGGTGAGCACACGGTAGGAAGACGATACAAATGTCTCTGTCCAAACATACTTTGCACTGTTTTTCTCTCTGTAGCTTCCGCAGTTTCTCCAGTGGGTCCTCAGCTGAAGAAAAGGGATACAATATGTACACATATCAGCCCCCTTGTCCAAGACGTTCTCTATACAGCAAAAACTACTTCATCTGTTTGACTAAAGGTCAGATCATCATATAGCTACCTCTCTCTTCTGTCCTTTCACTTGATGGTGAATGACACAAACRAGCCTCCAAAAGAGCTTCCATACTGGAATAACCAGAGCCGGTGTTGGTCATTTTCTCCAAGATGGTCCTCTCCACCACGCTGGGCTCAAGCCCCATCTCTATGACTCTCTGAGCCATTTCTGACTGAGGTGTCCCTGCAAGGAAGGAAAAGTGAAATATTTTAGTTTACGTCTTTATGTGCTCAATCTGAAAATTAGATTTTTTTTCATCTATTTAAGAGCAACTGCTTTAAAATATATCCATATTTACCATTTCCATTGCCTGATGATCCGTTTTGATGACTTGAAACCTGAAATAAAACAAAGTCACGTTATTTTCAAACATGCTATGAAAACCAAATGTAGCAGTTATTGCTAGACTTGAAATCACTTTATTTTTTTTAACCTAAAGAGACCAAAAATTTGAGTATTTTATTTTGTCCACACAACATAAAGTGCATTAAAAAACTGTTTAACATTATATTGTGTACAAAAGGAAAGATACCATTAAGAAAAAGCTTCATTTAGAGCAAAACCAGTAAGTTTATACACCAAAATAACAAAAGATTTTTATTTAGTTGGTAAAACTGTCAGTTAACAGTAAATCTAAAATTGACACGAAACTGAGTAGATAGACATATATTTTGTTAAACATGAAGCAAATAAATGGATGCAGAAATCTTTATTCACACTTAAAGCTCTTTTTTTGTCTTAATTTATTACAGTAGCCACATAAAAGCCCCACAATCAGAAACCAGGTTAAGCATAGTACAGACCAACAAACCTGGTTTCTCAAARTTCCTGACCTGGTTAAAGTGATCTGTGTTTTTATACATTATATATATATAAAAAACTAAAATCAGTCATAAATACATGAATATTGCTTACAGCACTTCTTTGTTGAGGTCTTTGTAGCTGGACGTTGTTGACAAACTCTCTTCCTTTTTGTTCCAATAAGAACTTGCACCTAACGAAATAAAAGTGTCCAAGTTATAGCTTCTGTACAAAGCCATTACAGCGACGTGTGTATGTAAAGTGAAGAAACGGGGAAGACTAAGCTCATATTTGCTCTTACCCTGGGTAGCATTTGGCATGTTCTTCCCAGGGGTCCTCCCCAGGCTGCCAAGCTTTCAAACCTCCACCGCAGCTGAAACACATCACCCGATCACCTGTCCCTGTGAAAATACCATTTATACACTTACATTTATAACAACAAAATAGGAAAATTGTATAATGATAATAATATTGCAGATTTAAAAACACTGCAATGTTTTTTTATTTGTTTGTTTTGTCCAAAGAGAACAATGATCCTTCAGTGTTGTACCTGTGCTGTAGAAGCCCGCTCTGGCCAGACGTTCGTGGTCAACGGGGTGCTGAATACCAGCAAAGCTGCTCAGCCTCTCTTCAAAAGTCTCCATGGAGACATGAGCATCCGTATCTTGACTACTTTCTCCCTCCTGGAGCGGTACATTGCCCACATCGTGCCCAAGGATGAAAAAGCAGCCGGGATAATGCTTGGCGTGTTCACTCCACGCCACATCTTCAGGTTCCCAACCGCTCAGTTTCCCGCCACAGCAGAAACACTGCACAAGGTCATCCCTCTCCAAGTAGTAGAAGCCAGCTTGAGCCAGGTCTCTGGGTCTCATGGGAGAGTCGAAGGGCCACGAAGTAAAACTGCGAAGGCGGGCCTCTTCACTCTTCATGTGAGGGGTCTTGGGGTAGGGGGTCTCATCAACCACGGATCCAGTTGACAGGCGGTACTCCATGTCTTCTGCAGCCTCGTTATAGATGGACCCATTGGTTAGAGGGGCGCCATTTATAGTGCCTCTGTGGCAGCACTTGAGAAATCTGCATGATGGTGAAACCTGTAGCAGGAAGAAAACATGTTCTAACCATCTAATCATTAACACATAACCAAATTTATTCTCTTTAACTTCACATATATCTACCTCCTTGTGCCTTTCTACAGGTGTGTCTCCACTGCACCAGTTGTCTACAGTCTTCTGGCAGCTGAAGCAGCAGACACGGTCCGCGTTGCCGGTGAAGTAGAAGCCGGCTCTGGCCAGTCGCTCGGGTGGAACTTGCTGAGCCAGCTTGGAGCCATGGAACGAGTTCAGGCGATTGTTCAGCCGCGAGAAGTCCATCTCCCCGTCCGACTCAAAGTGGTCATCGCTTCGGTTGTCGCACATAGTTCAACTAAGAGGTTTGCCGAGTGGATGAATGCAGTCGGCACGTTGTCTGGAGAGAAAACAGAAGAAAATAATTAAAATACTGGACCTGAAATAGTGACTCTGAGGCGATCACTGTGCCTTTAAGARAGGCAGCCAAATTGTAATCGTGTGGACGCTGAACTCRGAGCTGGCTCTTGGCATAGGCAAACTAGGCGGTCGCCTAGAGCGCCATCTGCTGGAGGGGGTGCCGAACTGCAGAAGGAAAAAAAGTATATATTTTTTTGTAATCCCTGGTTGTAACTCTGCTCAGCGCCCCTTTCAATTAGCTTTGTCTTAAAAAAAAAAACTACAGGAAAAATAAAGTACTCTACTCATAAAACAACCCCCCCCCCCTCTCTCTCTCATTTGATTGACGTTACACTGACTCATCCTGCTCCGACACTCTGATGGGGGAGGGGCTAGAAGTGACTCTCAGATAGCGGTTCGTGTTGACAAACTCAAAAACAACAAGTCTGTATTTTGTTGTCCCATACATGTCAACCTCTTCGGACGTTTACCTGTATAAAAAGCCTAAAAATATTCATAAATTTTGCAAATAATCCATACAACTAGCATCGGGCGGGGGGTAGGGGGGTGAAAGCAACCGCTGCGAAGCAGGAGGAAAGGAGAGCGGAAAAAATTCAAAACTTATTTCTACCGGCAGAACAGGTTGGAAGATGGCTATTTAATGTTATTTATTGTTTTTTTAAATCATCCTACAGATTCTGACATGTTAGATCATTTTGAAAATGAGGTTTTGAAAAAATCCGTAAAGGGCTCGACACACGGGAGGCGACGTCGCTCGCTCTCCATTCATTTCCTATGGAGCCTGTGCGGTGAGGCGACAATCGCTTGCCCTCCTCCAGCTAAGCGACCGGCGAAAATAGTGCATGTGAAATTTCACGCTCGTACACGTAGACGTGCACACGCGAGCTTGCGACACGACATATGAAAGTTGAAAAATGTTCAACTTTTGTCGCTGTCACTTAGCGTACAACCAATCAGCGAGGGTTTCATTGACTGACCAATGAGAGGAGAGTATGCTACACACTGCMGTTAGCTAACACTTTCACCAAGTGATTACTAAAAAGCTTTGTGGGAATTTATTGGCACCAGGGTGAAGTTTATGGTAAGTTTTTCCTCATAAAACTGTATCTTGATGTGTGTTTGTTTTTCAATATCATTGGCATCGCAAGATTTGTTTAGTTTACACGTCCGTAAAGCATACCGCCTTCAGAGTCAAGAACCAATCAAATTTTGTGAAGACAAGCGATCTGAGAGCGCGATTCGCAACGTTGTGATCGCTATCGCGTCCCGTGTGTCGGGTTTCACCCTGGCTGTGATGACGGCCGTTAATCGCTGCCCGTGTGTCGAGCCCTTAAGACTTGAAAAAAATCTGTGAGATTGCTCTATCTGTCCGTATACCTGCAAAATGATGTAAACTCATTATAACTTAYGGACAGTTTGTACAAGTTGACATGTATGTTGCTATTTATTTGCCTTCTGGGACAGCAWATAAATCTAAGTTTACATAGTACCTTACACTGTCAAACTTGTTTTTAGGGGGGTTCAAATTGGGGTGGGTGCCTTTAACTCGCCTAGGGCACCAAAATGGCTAGAGCCAGCACTGGCTGAACTATTCCACAGAGGGTTGGGCACAGGAAGGGAAGTGCTAAGGGTGTGACCTGACAYGTTATTCCAAAGCACAACTAATAAACACAGCTCAGCTCAGAACAGTGAAGAAATAAAGGCCTGTTGCGTAGAGATGAACACTGTAAGAAGAGGCGCAGCATTAATCAAAGGTACATGTTGTATTTGTGTATCAGGGACAGATGACTCATGAGGAAAAACACCACAAACATTCCTAGCTGGTGCATTTCTGTTGCATGTGAAAGTGTTTTCTCAGAAACTAGACACTCAGACCCTGTCTTTGTGAGAAACCACCGYAATGAAAGCGATTCTGAAAGTGCAACACACTGATCAAGAGAGCTGTGTTTACAAGTTCGTTGACTTTACTCAAGCCTCGTGATCTTTGCACCAAATCCGTTTCCCCAACACGTCTTGGGTTTTCCCCTTAATCATTAACTCGCGCTTTTATTTTCCCTGCAGTTTTCTGATGCACCCACAGCTTGACTCAGTGTTTTTCACCCCCAACAACGTGACAGCAAATGCATGCACTGATGACAGTTAAAACTGAGCCAAGAGGATACAGCTCTGTTCCGACATTAAAGGACTGCTGAAGGACACGTTTGAAGAGTTTGTAACTTATAAGCAATAAAAAATATAATAGCTTCAAATACGTTAAACTTGTGTATTGTAAAATTAGTAGGGTTATATTTTAAAGGTCGCTCCTACTTTTTTTACGTTCATGACTGAAAACTGGGAAAACCCGAATGTTTGCTAGCTGCGTTAGCTTCCTAGCTAGGTTGCGCAGTTACTTCATCGGATAACGTTGCGCACTTTTTAGTATTTACCTTTCTTTGGACGCCTTACGGACAGGTCTTCGGGTTGTAGTTTTGTCCGTCCTCGATGTGAACACCCCCCACCAGAGAGGAACACAATAGTTAGGGGGCAAGGGTTTTATGTACGCCGTTTTCAGGAAGTGGAAGCAAAAGGTACTAGCGTTGCGTCCCCTGAGTGGAATGTGGTGACGTCATGAAAGCAGTGGGCGTTTCCCATTTCCCATATCAATCACTTACAGGCCAGGGTTGTTCTAGCAGAGCCGAGAAAAAAACCCCATAATTTAGGTTTGACAATCAATCCTTCAAATATATTGATATCTACAATGGCACTCAATGCTGAGGTAGTGTAGATATTTAAAATAGTTTCTACAAGGAAAACCTGTTCTTTTAAAATGTTTACAATGCTCATTATAAGAGTGTGCCTCTGCAGCTGAATACCCAATTTACATAAATAAGAAGAGTAACATTATTCTAAATATAAAGATGTTTGAGATAAATTAGGTGTTGAAAGAAAGAATGCCTTGTGGAAAACTTAAATGTTTTTAGGAAAAACTTCATCATGACCATCTGCATAATTCAACTATTATCTGCTAAAATGACCATTTAAATTTTTAGTAATTAGTAGCCTACAATTAGAATTGTATATCTTAATCT
>NW_013952621.1:804815-813774 GCF_001266775.1 Austrofundulus limnaeus
ATTTATGCATGCTTGTCCCACCATTGGTGAACCATATTGTCTGTGTCAAAAACAGTTCCTGTTTTTACTGCCCTGAAATTAAACTTGCAAAAGCTGAATAACTTCTTAGTGATCATGACTGACACCAGTTGGTAGTTTGCTAACATGGCTTTGTTTCATAGCACTTATTTGATTGACACAGCCAGGACTTACAGGGGACATCATGACATCATGGAAAATCCACTATTTTAGCTGTTAAATGCATTTTTGTCAAAGTCTGTAGGAGTGCWTTGCATTGAATCTAGTGTCTCCTGGTGCTGCATAGATATCTTTATATTCTCTTTGGGTCATATTTTTAACATGTTCAGTTTTCTCTGTTTTCTATGATGTTTTCTGAACGTATTTGTGGCTGCCAAAAAAGAAAAAAAAAGGTCTGGCCTTACTAACTACAATTTTGTCATCTTCATTCTCATCTCGCTCTGGGTCAGACTCCGGCTCAGACATGTAAGGCTGGATGGACAAAGGATGTCTTCCATTGCTGACATCCCTTAAATTAAAAAAATAAATAAAATTAATGTTTCTGTACATCTAAATATTTGTAAACCCTTCTCTCAAAGTACAACTGCTCTGGAAGTTGAGGTGGGGGGCGCTCCTTTGGATTTAAAGGGACAGCATCAAAACGAGCTGCTTTGAGACACCCTTCAGAAAAGGGGTGAATTCAAATGAACTCTACCAACTTCACCAAAGAGAAAATATATCCAGCCAAAATAACACCAGAAGCTTGTTGATTGCTACGAAAACATTGTGATTGAGGTGCAATTTGTGAATGCATTTAACCAACTAGGCACGTACAGTAAATACATTTTGAGCCTGAAAATTCACATTAGATTCAAACTTGTACACTCTGCTAAGTTTTTAAAATCATGATTTTGCACGTTGTTTTATCATTTCACCCAAGAAGACAGATTTGAATGAAGCAATAAAAGACCAAAAACAATAAAGCACAAAAGAAGGCTTTGTGCTTTTAATGACACAAATTATCGTCTCTATGGATTAAAAAAAAGCACGGGGGCTGAGGGAGGAGCTGCTGGTATGAAGAAATCTGGAGTATCAGAGAAGTATGTTGGACTGCTACAGGACACAAGGACAGCAGGACAGTGGTAAGATGTGGTGTAGGGGTGACAGACAGCCTTTAGGTGGTCGTGGGACTACCCTCACCAGCCAAATTATTAGACACACCTTGATAGTACCAGGTTGGACCCCATTTGCCTTCAGAACTGCCTCAATCCTTCATGGCAGATTCAGCAAGGTACTGGAAACATTCCTCAGAGAGTCTGGTCCATATTGACATGATAGCATCAAGCAGTTGCTGCATATTTGTCGGCTGCACATCCATAATGAGAATCCSGTTCYACCACATCCCAAAGGTGCTCTATTGGATTGAGATCTGGTGACTGTGGAGGCCATTCGAGTACAGTGAACTCTGTCGTGTTCATGAAACCAGTCTGAGGTGATTCACGCTTTATGACATGGAGCGTTATCCTGCTGGAAGTAGCTATCAGAAGATGGGTACGCTGTGGTCATATGGTCAGCAACAATACTCAGGTAGGCTGTGGCCTTGGCACAATGCTCAGTTGGTATACTAATGGGCCCAAAGTGTGCCAGGAAAATATCCCCCAGACCATAGCACCACCACCACCAGCCTGAACCGTTGATACAAGGTGGGATGCATCCATGCTTCCATGGTGTTGACGCCAAATTCTGACCCTACCATCTGAATGTTGCAGCAGAAATCGAGAACTCATACTTTTAGCATAAATTAGCTTGAAGTTAACTTCCGTACAGGTATTTGTTAACAGGAAACAACGAAAGGCTGTTTCTCACATTCCCTATATACAGTATGTAAATTCTAAAGTATGAACAAAAAAGTACTTTAAATTACCAAAAGGTTAAGGTAAATCTTGTACTTTTGAAAGATATCCACAATAGATGTATGTCTTCCTATTGCAAGGAGAGGAGATTAATTAAAGTCAGCGTTACACTCAACATTTAATCCCAGACCTGATAATGTCACAATATTCCTCACAGATGAATAGTTTCAGGGAACATTCAAGACATAGTTTGCATTTTGTGATCATGAAGTCCAGCTGACGTAGCAATGACTGTAGGACTATACATATCTGTGCTCATAATCTCAGCTCAGTATTAGTGTAAGATTTTTTTTCTAGATTAACACAAGCTTCTAGATTAACATAATCAGTATGTCACTAAACATGAAACTACAAGTGTGTAGCAGAGGCTCTTAGGTTGCTCACTAGCTTAACATAACTTTGAATGGTATATAGAAGTGTTTATTTACAGAAAATGACCAATTCATCCCTGGAGTAAGGATATAAAAAGATAATACAGAAAGCATTTTTCTGAAAATGGTCAGGTACAAGGTTAAACTGGATCTTTGCTTAAAGACATTAAAGGTTTAGTACAGTATAAGCAAAATGTTTTTTAATTTTTAAAAATTGTTATCACCTTTGCCTATCATATTGTATTCATCTGAGTTTATAAATAAAAACTAGTGAAATGCAGATCGATACTGAAATATCGATATCACTGATACCAAATCTTTATGCTCTAAAATTGATCCTAAAATCAAAATATTKATGCTTTGATACTGCARTCATAACTAAACTTTTGAAAACTTGACTAAATAGTACACAATTGGTGGGAACTACTTTTTTCTTATGCCTGAAATACTCTACCTTTTAAAGGATTATCAGACACATTAGATATATTTGTACAAAGTATCAGTATCGCCGATACCAGCCTGAGTTTCGGTATCAGAATCAGAAGTTAAAAGGGTGGTATCAGAGACATCACTACTGAAAAGGAGAATTTGTATTAAACTTTATTTTTTAATTATTAATTGTTGGTAAAATATTTTTTAATTAATCTCAAGAAGCTGTGTTAAAAGTTATTAAGATCTTTATGGAAACAACATATCAGCAAATATGTCAAGTTTTGTTGTGGCTGTTAGCATTAGCTTGAGGTGCTAACATTGCATCTCAGGTGATCATTGTGGAAAGTGTGCACAGAAGAACTAAGAAGTTCACAGCTAAAAGGGGAAATAGGATAGAGGAAGTGCTACATGTTGAATAAAATACTGCCCTTTAGATCACAAAACGTTTTATGAATGAGTCTAGATTCACATCCTGGTCTAATGTAAGCTCAAAATAAGAAGTTGGCCATTGTTGCCCTGCAGCAAATGCTACTACTTTATAAGGAAAAATACACTGAGTTCATATAAAAGTTGTCTTTCAATGAGAGTCAGCGGTTTGATTACCCACTATTCAGTCACATGTTTAAGTATCCCTGAGCAAGACACTGAACCCCCACTGCCTCTGTGTGTCCTATCAGTGTATGAATGTGAATTAAAGCACTGACTAGTTTACATAGAATGATCTTATCTGGATTAGCTCTGTAAGTCATGTGTGAATGGGGCACAGAGTCTGGACCCTGGACTCTGTGCACGTCTCAAAGCCATCTTTACTAACTGTATCCTGGTCAAATAGAAAGGCACTATATAAGTACAGTCCATTTACTATATTTACACTTGTACTTGAACAATCTTTCAGATGTGTTGCTAAACATTTCCCCCAAACAAAACTTTGTAATAAATAGAAGTATGGGTCCAAACACAGAACCCTGATGGAACTCCATGACTGACTACAGGGTGAGCAAAGAAAAACTTCATTGATGACAAATATTATTTAACACAAACACAGGTAAACGTGCATTTGTTAACAAATTTATTCTAAATAGTTTTACATTGTTTCGATGTGTATTTCACTTTGTAAATGACACCGTTTTTCATCAGACATGGTATCTGTATTAAAAACCCATGAAGAAGCTGATGAGGGTGCAGTACTGTCCAAAGGTTTCTTACACACCATCTCATGTTCCACCTGTTTGTATCGTACCAAACCTGGTCAAGAGGGACTGAGTGGAATGACAATTTTTAGGATGTATCGTGGCACTGGTGTGGATTTCAGACGAAATATGAATAAGTTAGTTAAAGCATCAACCCTCCACAATTCGCCGAAGCAGGTTTCCCAAGCCGCCCTTGGCTATCTGGAGTGGGGTCTTCTCCTCTTTGTTCTCGATATAAATGCTGGCTCCATGTTCTACCAGCAGCTTGGCTGCTTCGACTCGCTCCTCGTCGCACGCAAGATGGCTGCAAGAAATAAAACAGAACTCTGAAATGGAACTTGTTTGAAAATTCATCTAAAATGCCCCCCAACCCCGATTGTAAAATTCCACCAAATAGTGGTGAAAGTAAAAAAGAAAAAAATAGAAAACTGATGTTGTACTGAAAATAAATATTCCAAACCAAGCTGTGACGGAGACCAATGAAGGGAAGTGAAACAAGCACACACACACACAAAGGTTTCTCTGCACACTTACAGCGCTGTGTTGCCCTGCGAGTCCTGGATGTTTGTTGAGGCGCTCTGCTTGAGGAGCAGCTGGATGAGGCGGTAGTTGCCCTTAGCGGATGCCCTGTGGAGTGGGGTGGAATCCAACTTGTCAGTAGCATTGGGGTCTGCTCCATTTTCCAGCAACAGCAAGGCAATCTGAGAAGAAGAGAAACTGTGTCACGCACAAGCTGGTGACGGGTAACCCAGTTTAAGCGTCAGCGCTTCCCCTTTGCCAAGGTTTCTCCCTTTTTTAACTGATGCTTCTAGTTTCTAACCAAATTTGCACGAACTTGCAGAAAATTTCACCGCTCAAAGGAAGAGAGATCAAAAGTAGAAACGAGACTTGAAACTGTTGGGAATCTCTTGGTTGGTTTAAATATAGCAGAGCTCATAGAGAGATTCACAGTTTGTGTCAGAATGTTGTTCTACAGTCTTAGATGCAGATTCCTAAAATAATGAATATCACCCGTAAGCAAATGTAAGCATTTTATAGTCATTTTGTGATTTGTGATATCTAGACTGAACAAAGCACACTTTTGAAACAAGAAATGATGAACTGCCTCTGATTTGAAGAAAACTTAAAAATGTTTTACAACTTTCTGTTCTGTAACATTTTAGATAGTATTTGTAGGGTTTTTTGAAAAATCTTATTTTTCCACATAGAAACTCATAAAAAAATCTCATCTTGAAAATTAATTTACTTTTTAGTTTTTTTGGTCAAATCTTGACGATATTATGCGTGATTGCATGTGATATTGTAAGATCTCACTCAGAATGTGTTGTGAATGACAAACACCAAGTTTCAGCCTAATACCTGTAGTTACAGCCTTCTTTGTAGTAACTAAGGTTGATAAGCTGACAGCCATCTTGATTCAACTATTTATCCCTAATTTTGGCTCTGTATTTTACTACAATGAATTTTGAACAAAACATTTCAGATGCAKTTGAAGTTCAGACTCTCAGCTTTAATCCGGTGAGTTGAACAAAATGATTATTTATAAATTTTTTAACACAATCCCTTCATTTTAGGGCCTCAAAAGTAATTGGACAAATTAAATAATTGTACATAAAACATTAATTTCTAATACTTGGTTGAAAACCCTTTGTTGGCAATAGAGCTGGGCGATATGATCAAAATTTTATTTCACGGTATTTTCAACATTTTCACCGGTTCCATGGTATTTGAGGGTATTTTTCTTTTCATCACAGCTCAGCTGATAATAAAATATACAAACCCTGCTTATTTACTTTTTTTCTTTTACTGTAACTGTGTCGCTATTTCCCTCCTCTGTGTCTGTTCTTCTCTGACTGGTGGTTGGAGACAGTAGTCACGCATTTTGGTCCAGTCGTGAAGGAGGAGGGTTAAGAAAAGATTATGATCGGGTTTATTTTTTTTATGTTATTTATTAAAGCTTATCAGCACGACTCACCTTGCACACCAGTCAATTCCAACTCCACTACGAACTACTTCCTGCAGGCTTTTCACAATAGAAGCACGTTAAGTCTCCATCAGCATAACATCTCCATATTAACTAACYGTGTTAAATCTAACTGTGCACGTCACTGAAGAGGTGTTTACTACATTCAGCAACAGCGAAAACGGGATGTTTTTTTAAACGTCAGTCAATATAAGCAGCGGAATCGCCACCCGCGGCTGCAACTAGCTGCTCCAAACATTAGCATGCTAACGCACATAGCGGTGCAGCAAGGAGAAATGTCCCCCGGGAAACAAAGGTTCACTGGCGGCCGCAACGAAACGTTCTGCTATTTAAACCAGAATGTCCGGTTTTCAAAAAATTCATATCAGAACAAAAATAAAAACCGGTATTCGGTACAAAACGGTATACCGCCCAGCACTAGTTGGCAATGACAGTAACTCCTCCTTAATAAACTACTGGGTTGCTTTCGCTTTATGTTTTGGGTCATTGTCCATCTGAAACGCCAACCAATCAGTTTGGCTGGATTTGAGAACAGTGTGTCTGAATACCTCAGAAAACCTCAGATTTCTGTCTGCTTCTGTCCTGTGTCACATCATCAATAAACACCAGTGACCCAGTGCCACAGGCAGCCATCTCCAGTCCGCTTGCCGTCCACACATGCAATTGAACAGCACCAGAGTTCACTTCAACCAAACCAAGATCTAAGTTTGTAGGTGGACCTGAGGGTGCTTTTTTGGTCCGCCTTCAGAGTTTCATTACGCATTCACTCCTCCCTAAATGAACAAGACTTTTTAGGGAAAAGACTTTTTAAGTTCGATTAAAGCGAACTAAACAGGGCTGGTGTGAATACACCAGAGTAAAGTCCCATCCCTGATACGTCATGGTAAACAAGGAATTAAGTTATAGATACAAACACTAAAACTAAATAGAGACTTGATTCTCTTACCATTTTAAAGGGTTATATAAAAATAAAAGACTATCATCACAAAATAACCTTCAAGAAGATGGAAAAGATCCTACAATTCTGTAACAAAACACCTCACGATGTGAAGTATTTTCTACACAAATCATTTGATTTATGTAACAAAAGCCAACAAGTATAAATAAGATGATATTATCGACTACTACTATATTTAGTTGACAGTCCAATTATTTTATTTAAACCAAATATAAAGTGAAGCAAACAAGAAGAAGTAATTTGAATATTATGGGCAGCGTTCACCTCTGACATTCTTTATCCTTAAATGACTCCACGTGGAGTTTTTCTAACAGTCCAAGTTTATGAGCAGGATAATCTTCTAATTAATGATTTACAAAGMTGATGGAAATAACCTTCAGTAAACCACAAACCAAACAATTACACTAAGAAAAACCAGTTTGATTATTTCCTGTTTCACTTGATGAATTTAAAACATTGCTTCGATCAGTGGTTCTCAATCCTGCATGTTTTAGTTGTTTCCCTGCTTCGGCACAYCTGGTTTAAATGAAKGAGTGATTGGCAGGCTTCTGCARAACTTGAAGAGTTATTGATGATCAGGGAACAGGCAGGACAGGGGCCCTTGAGGACCAGGACTGAGAACCCCTGGCTTAGATGACAAGTTAGTGTTTTTATTTACTTATTTTTTAAAAGAAGTAATTTTGTTTTTCTTTCCTTTTTTTTTAACCCAAAGTAATAGAAGTCAACCTGGGAACTAAACTAGACAAAATAAATTTAGCACAAAATGTAAGGAAATTTGTGTTTTGTTTTGTCATTGTTACAACAAAAATAATTTATTAAACTTTTTGTGCTAAATTTATTAGTTTTTTCGTGACAGATTATTTTATATTACTTTTGTTGCAGATGTGAGATTTGCAACAAAAATTTTAAATGTATCAAGCTTTAAATCAAGTGACATCAGGAAACATGTTTCACCAGTTTTGTCTGTCTGTTAGCAGAATCATGAACTACTCAATGAATTTAAACAAACTCTTAGAAAATAATCACTGGTTTTTCATCTACAGTTGACTCACTGTTGGAGCCAAAACTAATAAAGATGACCGTTACCGAATATTGATAGTTGCAAATTTAAAAACATCTCTAACTCTGTTAAATTGCAAATTTTTATGTCAAATTTGGTGTGGGAGTAGCTGAGAATCATTTGCAACACATACTTGAAGTGCTAACAACACGACAGCTTTGTTTAAAAATTTGCATAAAAGGCATCGAGGAATAAGCTTTCCTTCAARGAACGCTAGTTTCATTTAATTTATGAGAAAATAAATCACTTACTGAAGCTATGAGCTTGTTTGTTCTGCTTGTTTTAAAAGCAGAAGAATCTTCTGCTTTTAAATTAAAAAAATAAGTTCAGATTCACTTTTCAAACAATTAAACTGTATAACATTTCTCTGACCTACAGTCATTTATTTTATTTTATTGTTTTGTCTTTATTTACACAGGCATTCTCATTGAGACACTGGAACCTATTCATAAAATACATTTGTTTCAATCAAACATACAAAGATGAAACAAATAGTTAACCAGTTAAATTGTAGAATGAAATAAAAGCAGAATAGGAAGCTAAAGACAGGAACAAGTATCCAGGGATGTTTTTCTCCACTGTTCTTACAATAAGTTCAAAACCCTTAGTGGAATTAAGATAGACTTTTTCATTTCCAGCTGCAGCCTTTTATCCATGCTTGTTTCATACCAAAAAGAAAGCTAATGACAACATCTGACTGTAGGCAGCGCTAACTTCGTTCATCCAACATATAAAAAGATAAATATGTTGGCAGAAAGCCAAGAATTGATATGTAAATTAAATTAAATACACATGTTTGCAGTTAAGCAATAACGGTTGATTAGTAAGAAGAATRTGAAGCAGTGAATGAGGAGTTAATGTTGTGATAGAGAAATGAATTACCCTTTCTTATCAGTAGGTGGCAGTATGGAGCACAATAACGACATAAGTAAAAACTGTACATTAAAGATGATCAGTGATGCTACAAAGCAAACTGAAAATCTATCTATCTATCTATCTATCTATCTATCTATCTATCTATCTATCTATCTATCTATCTATCTATCTATCTATC
>NW_013952621.1:814620-816240 GCF_001266775.1 Austrofundulus limnaeus
GTGGTAGATTTTCTAAAAGTATGTGACAAAAAATGAATGAATACTATGCATCTGCGGTGTAACTTTTAATCGCAGGAATCTCAGAAAATTGCACCGTCACCTGTTCCAGTGACGGTCACCTACATAATAAATGTGTTATRTATAAAAAGAAAGTCTGCCCTAGCTGACAGCCACGCTCCAACCCCAAAACAAGGATGAATGGATGATTAGACGGAGTGTGATTAGGACTCAGTAGTTGTTACTGCAAGCAGGCATCACTACCTCATATCTGTCTTTGGAGGCAGCGTAGTGCAGAGGCGTACATCCATTTTGATTGACTGAGTTCAGCTGAGCTCCTTTGCTGATCAAAGACCTCACGATGTCTTCTCTGCCTGCAGAGGCAGCAATGTGCAAAGGAGTCCAGGAGGTCTGGGAATACAGGACACATCACATAAGATGTTAGTAAAATTACATGATTTTAATGATGTGTCACATTTAGATGATACAGTGCATCGCCTTAAGAAAATAAGCGTTTCTTTGTAAAGCTATTGTTTCAAACCAACAAAGAAAAGGCCATACATCATCTTGGAGATTCACATCAACTCCCAGTTCAAGCAGAAACGTCACAATATCGGTGTGGCCAGCTGAACAAGCCCAGTGTAGCGCGGTCCTGCCGTCCTGAAAATAAATACTATTTTTAGTTATTAAAGCTTAATGCTGSTTTTGCTGCGCCATAATATCGTTCTTACCTGGTCCGTTTTGCAGGCAAGCGTTTTATCCGATAAAATACACTGTTTTAGTTTATCGTACTGCCCGCTGTATGCTAAATTACAGACCTCCACATTCGACACGGAGCCCTCCATGGCTGAATATTTATTTTTGTGGGTGAAAACTTGTACAAAACTYGTGCGTAACTTGAAATTGCTGCTTTCGAAACACAGGCGCGATGACTCAGGAAATTATGATCTCTACATCCGCTTGGAGCAACGTTTTACTCTTCAAAATAAAATACAAGGTCTATTTTGCTACTCAAAATATGTGGAAATATTAATTTACGTAAAACTAAACACACACATTTTACTCAAAATATCTATCAAACTCAACATAAATATATAATTTATAACACTAATAATTAACTGGGTTTAAAAGTAACAAAATATATTTATTTTGAAAGGTGCACAATTTTGATCGGAGGAAGTGAAACATAATTCAAGATGGACGTGTTGTTTGCCAAATAAAGAAGAAYAAGAATACATTTGAGCTGTTATAACTCTTTCCTCACTATTATTTTTGTTTGTATYTGGTGTTGTTTTAACTAAATAATTGTAAAAAAAAATGGCGAGTACTTTGGTAAGTTTATCCTTTTACTTCACGTTTTATTCAAACAGCTCGCTAGTTAACATGTGATGTTAGCTTGTTTTTTCATAAGGTAACTAAATTTGTTACACATTTTTGTTTAAGTGTTTATTTCGTGTCTATCACTTCAGGATTTCAGGACCCATGCTGACCAGTCGTGCCGATATTCTGAAGAGTTTGTCAACATTTATTATGACTGCATGGATAAGAAAAGAAGGGTGAGTTTTGTAATTAAAATAGATTTTTAAACACACACACACACACACACACACACACACACACACA
>NW_013952621.1:816583-818632 GCF_001266775.1 Austrofundulus limnaeus
GTATTTATATTTGTGTACAAGCTGTTCAGATTGTCAAAAAAGCCTGTGTTTTTAGGGTTAGTAACGAAGTTCGTGTACTCAGACCAGTAAAATATGGGGTTACAAGTTTTTGCCATGGATATTTTGTGGGTCAGAAGACAAAAAGTTTGGGAACCATTGATCTAAATAACCATGCGAATTGTGTAACATGCTGTTACACAATTTCCTCACCAGGGAGCAGTGACATTTAACACATCTTAGTTACAAGTCTGCTGTTTTATACATATAACAGTAAAAAAACATACATATTTAAGTTATGTTTAATAATTTCATTCATTTAATTTACCCTAATTGACCTGACATTAATTGCATGTCACTGGCTTCCTGTTTGCTAAATTTTGGACTAAGATCACTTTATGCTGAGAAATAACGGCGTTGTAGTTGTTTCGATCAAACCTTGAAAATARCATTATGTTCAACATCGTGCAGTGTAAGGTGTCACTCTCAGAGTATTTGTTGCAAATGACTCTCAGCTGCTACCACACTCAATTTTAACTCAGTCTCTATACGACTGGATGAGTCGTAGCCCTTTTCATGTTTGCTAAGGTTGTTTTGTTGAGGCGGATCTCTTAAATGTGGTGGATTCTGAAAGTTAATCAGCTGTAGTCTAGGCGGTCAGGCAATGATTCTTTTCTGAAAACTTCATTAAAGTCTGTTCTGTGCTTTGGGAGACATTTTGCTAACACAGCACACAAAGGCAAAAACACCATCACCCCMTTTGCCTGTGGTGGGCAACAATAAACGTCTACGCAAAAACAACGTGATGAGCAAAACATTTTATTCCCTTCAGAACTGACAAACTATTTATTGTTTACAGTTTTCATTATTTGATTACAAAGACAACATATTCCTTGCCTTATTCATTTACTGTTTAAATAAAACAATTTAAGTATTTGCATTTCTTATATTATTGTATTTGGCCCGCGGCCCTCAGATTGATTTTAATTTTGGCCCTCTCAGGGAAAATGTTTGGGCACCCCTGGTCTACGCAAAAACAACGTGATGAGCAAAACATTTTATTTCCTTCAGAACTGACAAACTATTTATTGTTTACAGTTTTCATTACAACATAAAGCTATTTAGATATAAACTGCCAAAATTGAAAATAACTAATTATACTTATTGTTGATAAAAAAAAATCATTATATGTATTTGATTACAAAGACAACATATTCCTTGCCTTATTCATTTACTGTTTAAGTTTCCAGTTTTCATTTTATTTTATTCCTATAGCGTATTTTTACCATATCTGTTTTTTTTATTTAAGAATGTATTTATTTGTGTTTTGTGTCCTCATTGGATTTTGTTTGTTTTCTTAAGCATATTTCCTCTTCTTCAAGCAGTAAAGCTGTTTTTATTTCAGGAAACCGTTGTCATTTGTTAGGTATCTATCACTGCGTGGTGGTCCGATTTCATAAAGGAACCAGATTTAGAAAAATGTCCCTTCCTGTTGTACCACTCTGGTGCCAGTGGTTTCTTTGTAATTCACCAGACTTTTGTTCTCCCTGTGATCAGTTGAACTGTGGAAAGCACAGTTGTTTTAGAGATTTAAAACTGTGCCAAGCCATCTTAACAATGGCTGATGTTAAACCAGAACAGGTACTGACTAAAAGATATATTTTTGTATGATGAATCAGCAACTCAGACTGCAGTTCAAACAGCTTAAATGCAGAAAGGAAATGATAAATAGACATGGGTTTTTACGATGTAAAAACGAGTGTGCATTGCCACGTAGCATGTCATTGCAGCATGGCTTTGCCTGCAGCATTGGACTTGCAGGATGAGTTTTGACCAGGATCAAATATGTTTTCTAAACCAGCTTGTGCCTGTCACCTCAGCAGGTGTTTGTAATTAAGGTAATTGTGTGACAATATGAAGTTTGAAGAGATTTTTGTTAAAGTTGCGTTAGCTGGATTTGAAACCTGATCTCCCACATGAAAGGCCACAGTGCTCATCATGAGATATGAGATGTGGCAGAGGACAATCCCAGGGATTGGATTGTATGTATAC
>NW_013952621.1:819342-821534 GCF_001266775.1 Austrofundulus limnaeus
TGTGTGTGTGTGTGTGTGTGTGTGTGTGTGTGTGTGTGTGTGTGTGTGTGTGTGTGTGATGCTCCAGATTGTTTTTGCCTGAAAGTACTCACAGTGAGTCAGAATTACAGACTTTTCCGAATCACAAAAGTCCAGAATGTTCATTCTACCTGGTTCACCTTGATCCAAAACTTCAGTCTGAAGATTTATAGCAGCAACCCCGCACTTTATTCATTACTACCACAAACCTACTTTCATGATCTAAGGTGGTTAGTTGGCATTTTCACTTGAAAATAAATCATGTTATGAAGCAAATATCCTCAAATACTTAAAAGTAGGAACATTTCAACCTTGCCGCTTTTAACTATATTTCAATCTACTTTTAAGTGTTGTACTGTAGGAGGGAGTCAGGTGTGACGACAGGGAGGAGACCGGGAAGACCAGTGGAACATTCTGTATGTACAGCGGGTAAAATAAGTGTTGAACACGTCAACATTTTTCTCAGTAAATATATTACCANTTTTATTTGTATGAAAGCAATTCTTTTATTTACAAATCATTGGGTGATTTAAGGACACGATTAGGATCATTTTTGGTCATGATTAGTTTCCTGGTGCAATCTGGGTAAACAAACATTTATATGTCTCTCAATTCTAGAGGCTGAAGTTTATCAGACCAACACGAAAAACAAACTAAATTTTTAATTGTTGGAGAGTTCCTAAACCTGAAACCAGCTAAAGCTAAATAACGTTTTTGCTTCTGTGTGATGATCTGCAGGAGCTTCACTGATGGGTTTGGTTTCCTTTTTTATTTTACTACATATGTACAGTATATATTTATAAATATTTTCCAACAACTCCCAAAAAGTTGGTATCCAGAATGCAACTTTCATAAACCCAAAGCCAGTGTTGTATAAAGTACCACAAAGTGATACTTGAGTAAAAGTACAAGTATCTTACCAAAAAAATTACTTCGGTAAAAGTTAAAGTCTCCGTTAGGAATATTACTTGAGTAAAAGTCTTTAAGAATCTGATATTTTTGTACTAACGTATTAAAAGTAAAAGTATTGGTTTAAAATGAGCAGTTAGATTTTTTTGTAATAACCTTTATTAGGAGGTGACCTCCCCGCAAAAAATGCATAAATGACTATCGTATTAAAAAATTTATTTATGTTAACTTTAGGATGCACTAATCCAGCTGTTTCAGTTTAGATACATATATCAAGGGTGTTCAAACCTTTTCCCCAAAATAAAAATCTATCCAAGGGCTGCGGTCAAATACAATAATATAGTTCATGAAATACAAATACTTCTTAAGYACAGTTCTTTTATTTTAATGATTATGTCCTGTTAAAGTGTGGCATGATTTGTTTGTGTACAAATCATGTCACAAACAGTACCAAAATGTTATATTCATACTCATTCAACCACAGTTAAATTCACTCTATCTACAAGGCACAATTTATATGGATAGTATTTATATTTTACAATAGCAAGCTGGAATGAAAACAAGCAAAAATGAAATAAAAGTAACGACTTTCTACTTCTTGCCTTTTTTAAATGTAAGGAGTAGAAAGTACAGATAACTGTGTGAAAATGTAAGAAGTAGAAGTAAAAAGTAGGCTGAAAAATAATTACTCAAGTAAAATACAGATACCCAAAAATTCTACTTAAGTACAGTAACAAAGTATTTGTATTCAGTTACTTTACAACTCTGGTCAAAGCTCACATTTGAAAATGGTGTATAAATACTCAGCACAACAAGGAAAATGGTGTTTGACAGATTATTTCTTTGTTGTAACAACACTTCTTGGCAATAAATCTCGTAACACTGGATAATCTTCCCTTTTAAGCAGTGCCACATTTGTAAGGAGCATGCACTTGTAGGATAAGCAATAGAGCTGAGAATGTGGGTTGTGCACATGAAAAACTTAACAAATCTCTGCCAAACAGCTTATTTTGCTATTGACGTTTTTGAGCTTCTGGTACCCCCAGGTGCTGCCCATCAGGTGTCCCATATAACAGTGTTTCCCAAAGTTGGGGTTGGGACCCAAAGTGGGGTCCCGAAACATCAAGGTGGGGTCCTGAAAAGATTTTTGGAATTAATTACATTTTTGTCTTAGTTGTTACAAAGGAGTGAGGTTAGTGTATTTAAAATGATAAATGTAGAATAATAAATATTGTTACTATGCCCATGTTTAGATGACCTGATAC
>NW_013952621.1:824861-830867 GCF_001266775.1 Austrofundulus limnaeus
GGCCACAGCAGAGGATGGTGACCCCAAAATTCTGTAAGATTGTTAAGCCGTTTTTTTTTTTTTTTTTCAGATTTAAAAAAGTAGCAATTGATTAGGAAAAAATAACACCTGCTGCACATAAATGTTTAGTTGAGTTCATCACTTTCTCTGTTTTATTTGTATTCAAAACACTGGATTTTGTTAACAAAATTTTCCAGAATGGTTAAGAAAACCAAAATCTTTTTTCACATATAAACAATGACTCAAAATTAAGCTGCTTACAAGCTGACCAGGATAAGTTTAGATTCACTCATCATGCACATCTATATATTCATTTTGGGCTTTTAATGATTTATTTGAGCCATTCTTTCTACAATGTGAAATTAATTAAATAACAATCAAAGACCTTTGTGAACAACAAATTGGTGCACACCTTTAAATTTATTGTTGATTTCCTCTAATAGTGTCTGGATTAGACACAAATTTTAAAACACGTTCAAATTAGACGTACTTACCTAAATCTTTTAATAAGTGGTGCTGAATGCAAGAAGCTCTTTTAGATTTACAAAACTAAGGTCAGGTAACTTCTTACTAGATGACGACTCACTGCAGCTGGTGGTATTTATATTTTTGGTCAGAATAAAAAGATTTCGACCCACAGTACTCAGTGATCTGTTCCCCTCTCAGAAAAATGGAATTTTGTTCGAAACTGCCATGAACTCRTGGAACGCCATGGTTTTATCATGAAAAACAAACAGATATTTACCAAAATAAGAGGTTTTGGAGGAATTAAAAGCTTTCTAACCTAAAAACACTGTGCTATCAAGCATGGCGGTGGTAGCATCATGCTGTGGTGCTGATGCAGTGGATGGAATAATGACTCGTCAACTTTTCCTCCAATCAACAGCTGGACAGTTTGAACTTGAACGCGTTTGGCTGTTCCAACAGAAAAATGATCCCCAACACCATAAAAAGGCATAAAGCCTGTGATCTGATTGGATAGAGCAGATTAACATTATGTTTCTGGATCAACCATATCGAAACACGGAGAAATCCTGCTGTTATTTACATCCAAACTTTCTGCAATAATGAGACAGGAAGGTCAATTCAATAAATATGAAAAACATTTATTTCTGAAATGATCAACAAGGCATGTGGTCGCAATGATGGGAGCAATAACTGCAAACAGGTTCACAAAACAAAAAGTGTCCAAAATGATTTTAAATTAAAACCGTGAAATCCATCGAAACAGTACTTGGAAAAAAAACTTCATAGAAAAACACTCCTACGATGAAAACATTGAACTGACACAAGGCCAGATATTTATACCAACTCTTTACATTAAAACTGCTAACTGATGCAAAATACACGCAGTATTACAGTATCTCAGTTGTAACTAGTACTTTGAAGAAGTCTAGCAGCTAAGCGTGCCTGCTCTTAAATAAATAAAAAAGGTGCCCACAAGAACTACGTGTTCCTATACAGAAAAATCCCCCCCCCCCCAATCTTTTCTTCTTGGACATTTCCATATTTTCCTTATCTTCCTGAGTCGTTTAACATATTTTGGTCTTACAAAACAAAACAATAAATTAACAAAAGCACCTACAAAACATCTGATTCAACAAAAGGAGAAAAATGGGTTAAAACGGACATCGCTTTTGAAACCAATGATCAGTGTCTGTGGACATAAACTTCTTTAAAACTCTTGCAAACCTTAACGTGGCAGTTTATCAAACTTGTTGGCTCCAACTACACAACTACTGCAGACTGAAGGCACAGTAACATCAGTCCTCCAGCTTCTCCAGTATTTGGACCACAGTGGCGTGTTTTAATCTGCGACACGTCGACAGATTTGATTAGATGGCAGTTGAGTGCTGTGAAAGTTTTGGACCCCTTTTTCTTTAAAAAAAAAATACTACTTCATCACTTCAGTGCAGTTCTAAAACAATCAGAAAATAATAATAATAATTCTACAGATGAACAAAAAGCAGCACAAATGGATCAACAGCTACAACTATCTACAGCTTTAACTTTTTGTCTTTAAGACGTTGTCGTCTAAAAAGCCTGCAGCTGGGTACCAGAGTTATTCTCCTTTACTGGCTCAGACACCAGAACACTCCTAGAGCTCATCATGCCCCTCTTTGCTCTGGATGAATGTGTCTGGTCTTCCCATTAATAAAAAAAAGTGAAAAGGATTTCCACATGACCTTACCAGGACCAGTCACGACAGTTAATCTAAGAAAAAGTTGGTTTATTACACATGTGTACAAGAGGAGAGCCGTTTCAGGCACTTTGGCAACAACTAATGTAGTGGGTCTTTGTGTGTGAAAAAGTTGAATCTAAAATTGTTTCACTAAGAACTGGTGAGCAGGGTTTATGTCGAACAGTAGTCTGCTGATGCACATGTTTTCTAACATCTTTTGGCTGTTTGTGGATCTACACTGGAAATCTAAAACGAACCAAAGCTCCAGGCTAGTTCCCATTTGTGAATTTTGTCAAACTATTTACAGAAGGAAATGGTGATTTTCTTTTTTTTTTTATTTTAGTGATGTTACAGATAAAAACCTGCTTATTTCCCTCCATACATTCGCTCGATGTCAGACAGATAGTGGTTCTTCAGCTCTTTCCTCTTCAGCTTGAATGCGTCCGTAACCAGACCCGTCTCCGGTGTCCACGGCTCTGAACTCAGGTGGACTTTAACTGGAATCTCAGACCGCTGGAGTTTAACTACACGGACAGACAGCAGAAGAAAAGCTAAGTCATTATCAGCGTTTTTTTTTTTAAAACAGAACATCAATAGAAGAGGAATATTTCAACATACGGTCTGTGGTTAAAAAGTAAACAGAATCAGCTCTTACTTTTAGCAGCGACATCTTTAATCTCCCCCAGAACCTCCTTTTCCATCTCGGGATGATTGCAGAGGTCCTCCCATTTCCCAYTGATGCCTTTCTGCTTGGCCAGTTCGGTCAACTTCTTCTGGTTGGGAACCACAAAGCTGATCACATAGTTCTGATCGCTGCAGAATCAATAGAAAACAAATRTTTATAAAAAATGCAATAGGAACAWTCAAATTGTTTTATTAACCTGGTGAAGATTTGGTGCACAAGACTTGAAATGCTCTTTAAAGAGCAGGTGAAACTGTCCAGGACAATAAAACTAAACATTTGTCACCAGTTGCCATCTTGTATGTTAATAAACAAAGATGCTACCACACCAAATTATAGCTCAATATCTATTTTAGTATCCTATTTATAAATCATTCAAGATTAATTAAGAAAGCTTCTGTTTAGTTAAACTGCTCATCTTTATTAATGGGCTCTTTGTGCTCAAAATGAAAACAAATAATATCTTAAACAAAAAGAGAAAAAAGTATGTTTTCTTATTTTTTCCTGTAATTAAAGAAAGTTTAATCAAAACAGAAAGCTTAAAATGCAACATTAATAGTAAAACTCCAGGTCTGATAACTGCCACTATTTGCCACGCAAAAGTTTTGTTTATGCAAACATCTTTCATCTTCTGTACACGTTGTTTGAATAATACACTGATAGTATAAGGGAGGTATTATTCCAGACAGCGGACAGGTTTTATAAAATAATAAAGAGGTAAAAAGTAATAATAAACACATCCTCATGACTCTGTGTACATAATAAAAACATGTAACAGAAATATCACTGTCTGGTTATTTTGAAGTTCCTTGTATGTTGTATTTGGGAGAACTCGATCACTTTTTGTGATAAAAAGGAAGCTGCTCACCTGTTGGCGTATGCGCAGATGTTGTCTATGAGGCTGCAGCTTTTCAGAGCTGACTCGACTTTACCGAGGGAYACGTACTCCCCGGCCTGCAGCTTCACCAGGTCTTTTTTACGATCTAAAGGGGAGGGTTAGAGCGCCTGGTCACCAACTGGGTAGTGCAGTTTGTGCTGAAAGTACAAGCAGTGTGTGGAAACACTGGAGCAGTGTTGGTTCGACAACACATTTACACACCTATGATTTGTAGACAGCCGTCTGGGTAGACTTCCCCGATATCTCCGGTGCAGAACCACCTCTGACCTTTCTCATCCACAAAAAAGTCCTGATCGTTGCCTTCGTGTCTGTAGTAACCCATGGTTACGTTGGGGCCGCCGATCAGGATCTCCCCTCTTGGGTTYGGCTCGTCCTCGCAGGTGTAGCCCCCTGAGTGACGCACGCATTAAACATCTCGTWTCATCATCATCCCTCAATTAGGAAATACCTTCTGCTCCGCTCGGTGTGCGCGGCGTGTGTCGACATGCTTACCCTCAGCCCAGTCCCTGAGTCGGACCTCGCAGCAAATCAGAGGAGCTCCAACACGACCCGTGCTGAAGTCTGCAACTGGAGGATCAGACAGGAAGTCACTTCACGGCTTCGTTTTCCACACATCATTCTGAACATATGAAGTCATGTTTAACTTGTTCAAAACATGCACACTTAAACAGGGCGTGCACAAGAAGCTAGAATGTCTGCAGAAATAAATTAACTGTTCTTTAATTTAGTGAGCTCTTTATGTAAAAATAATAAAACATATTTAAAACKGATGTGTTTAAATGTGTCTTAATTTAATTTCATAAAAGCATGGAGCTTTGATCAAAGTCAAATCCTTTCAGGAACCTCGGTTGCTTTTTTTKGGGCGTTTTGCTTAGACACACAAAGTAACCTTCCTGCTATTGTGAAGCTTAATAATCCCAGCTCTGCTTTGACACCTGCTAGATGAAAAGCTTTTAAATCGCTAAGACATAAAACCCACCATCTCCAACTGGTTGCACATTTTGGCCTTAAAATGTTATTTCTGTATTATATTAAGTTGTTTGTGACACATGAAAACATCTAATTACTTAAAAAAAATGTATATGTTTATTATATTTTTCACTTCAGAGCATTCCCATTTTGTTACAAACACAATGAATTTTGATGATGATASATGCCACTTGAGACTAAAAAGCTTTAATGTGTGAAAATAGCTTTTTATTTTGTATTAGTTTCTATGTTCTGCACAATATGTGTAGGCCGGTCGCAAAAGACACTAAATCAATTAATTGCATGTAGGGCTGGGTATTAATAACCTCACAATTCAATTTCATTCATGTGGGTCACAATTCAATAGTGTCATTATTTTACTATTATTATTTCCTTATATTTATTAGCTCTGGAGCTAATGTAAAAGCTAAAGGGCTGAAGCTAAATTGAGCYTTCCATGAAGCAGTTATTCTCTCCTCCATCCACATTTTCAGTTGCAGGTTGAGTCATTTCTACATTCTCCTCTGTTAATGAACTCCAGCTGAATTTCAACTAGRCTGAACGTCAGACATTGTCCAAAACTAACAGTCGAGCCGGTTAGAGCTCACGCTGAGAACCTAGTAAGCATCATCATTTACCTGGATGCTTTGTTGCGGTAACTTGGCGACTTCGATGTAATATATACAGAGTTGCACATAAGCAGTGCGCAGGTGCGCTGTCAAAAAAGGAAAAAGCGCACCAGATGTGACGTCATAAAGCTCCCTTGTGTACCTAAGCTTGTACCTGATTGTCTGTCAAAACAACAGCCTAGCAGGGCTCTAGAGTGCGACCAGTTTGGTCGCAAAGGCGGCCTGACTTCTTAAAAAATAAAATAAAATAAAAATAAAATAAAAAAGAATCCAGCTGCACTGGTGTGAATGGATCGTCGGTGTGCCACAGCGGGACCCTGATATAAGGATTAAACGGAGACTGCCTTCAACAAATCAGACGAAGTCCAGAGCTGTTTTATCCAATCAGAGCAGAGCAGGGCGGGACTTTCCATGAGAGCAGGTTTGGTTGAAGCAGCGGGCCAGCTCGACTCCAGCTGCTGCAGCGACGCGATCAGCCCAGACTTCTCCTCTCCTCCTGCACTTTGCTCCTGAACTACCAGAGACTTTGGTCTGTAAAACCTAACTTTATGTTAAATACATATGTGTTCAGGATGCTGTTATTGAACAGATCTGTCCAACTCTGTGTGAGTGACTAAACTCTCCTCCTGAGAGACTGCTGTATGAG
>NW_013952621.1:831554-835925 GCF_001266775.1 Austrofundulus limnaeus
GTCCTGAGATGTTGCAGCTGATAGGAGTCATAAAACAGAACAGTGGGGCGTTAGATTCCCGGACGCCCCTCTAGATAAATGTGGTAAATGAGTGAAGGAAAATATGAGTGAGCACCAAGCAACAACCCTAGGTTCTCCCCTGAGAACCAGACCAAAAATTTTATGTGCAACCCTGAATATAATTCATCAAAATTAAAACAGCCTGAAGTATTTTTACAGTATCGTTTTTATAGTTGAAGTAAATGCTTATCAAATGTCTAATGTTAGAACTAGTCAGAGTTCCCTTTAAAGTTTCTTAATCTTTTTTTAATGAGTTGATGATCCTCACATCATTATCATCATCATCATCATTATTTAATCAACCCACCTTCAGTGATGGTGCCAGCTCCACAGGTTTCTGTGAGACCGTAGCCCTGACCGACGGGACAACAGAAACACACGTTCATGAACCTCTGCGTGGCYGAGGACAGCGGGGCTCCACCAGATAACATCATGCGCACCTGCCCGCCCAGGAGTTTCTTTACTTTCCTGAACAACAAGCTGCCAAAACCACCAAAAAAAACCAACTAATTACACACGGCTTGAACTACAGGCCAAACAACAAATGATGTGCTCCTAAAAGGAAGAACTGAAGGAGGAAARAATAAAACAAAAACAGGTCTTCTTACAAATTGCAGAGAGGTGCGTCATAGCCTCTTTTGACCTGCTCCAGTTTGTATTTGTAGCCCAGAATGAAGAGCGTCTTCTGAACAAAGCCCATTTCCTGCACTTTGCTCATCACGTTCTTGTTGATACGATCCATAATTTCCTTAAGAAGAGAGAGGAAAAAAAGGAGATGGGTTTTAACTTATTTTAAAAAGATGTGTGAAAATAATAATGCAATGAGCAAATATGGATGGATTATTACTGGCACAGCTGCCATCAGGGTGGGTCTGAGGACAGAGCAGTCTCCTTTACTTCCTTTTTTGATTTTGGTGGACTAAAAAGGGAACAGAGGCAGAAAAGCTGATAAATGCRGTGATAACGAGTAGGTGTATAAGCAGTTACATGTTTGCATAATTACAGCCACGTACAGTCGCGACTCTTACCTGGTCTGAAAGAGTCTGAGGGGAGGAGTAACCGATCCGGCAGCCGTATGTCACACAAGAGATTTCAGCTGTCATTTCCAGAACATGAGCTAGGGGCAGATAGGCTATGTACGTGTCTTTAGGCCTGTCAAAACACAATGAGAGAGAGAGAGAGAGGGGAGGGGAAATTAAAGAGAGTAGTTGCCACAGGTTTTCCACACACTGAGTGAGCTACAAGCTGAAAGCTACTCTAAAGATGAGCTGAGGTTGTTTCAGCCACACATTTAGCAGCTTTCATCGATTTACTCGTAATGCTCACCCAAGTTCAGGGATGCGCTCGCACTGCCCAGTCATCCCAGCAATCATGTTACTGTGGACGATCATGACTCCTTTGGGTCTGCCTGTGGAACCGCTGGTGTACATCACCACAGCCAAGTCGGAGGGCTGGGGCTTCACAATCGGCCTTTCCACTGCGAGACAAAAACAACCACTGTCTTCTGTTTGTGCAAGGTTTTATTTAATTGTATTTTTTTTAACCACCCTTGAATTTGCTTAAAGAGAACACCCATAGTAATCAGAGGTTTATAGTAACTGAAGTACATTTACTTAGTTACAGTACTTAAGTAATTTTTTTGAGGATTTGTAATTTTACCAAGTACTTTTTTTAAATTACTCATTATATTTAAAACCTAAAATTGATACTTCTTTACTTTAAAATTTAGCATCTAGTTACTCTTTACAAAATCAAATATGACCAAACTCATCATGAAATGAGTTGTTTATTCGCCCTAAAAACTGAAGTGTTGAATTTACTCAACCAAGTTCTGTCAGCTGGTTTCACTAAACCTCAGAGTAAATATGAGGAAAGAATATTTTCTCCACTCGGTTGTGGAACCAGTTCCTTAAAAGCCTTTTGTCATTTTTCAGGATGCCAGACTAAAGGTAAGAAACGGAGGAAGTTGTCTGACACCCTAGTCCACAAAATAAAAGTCCCCGGTCGCGTCTGGAAATGTTTAAAAGGCAGAAACTGAACCATTTTTGTCTACCGGTGGAACAAAGACTGTTAAGGGGATCAGTAAATTCTACAGTTTATTTCGTAGAGTGTGTAAAAGTACTTTTACTTTCCAATTTTTATGAACAGTTTTATGACTTTTACTTAAGTATTTTTCCCACCAGTGAAATTTATTTTTTACCAAACTCATTTTCTGTTAAGGTATTTTTACTTTTACTTAGTTATATTTTTCAGGTACTTTATAGGCCTCCGATAGTAATACAGAGATATACACACTGTTCTCCGGCAGAGAGCCCAGCTCTTGTACGGTCTGCATGCTGTGGATGGACAGGCCTGCTGGGTAGCCTTCTGGATTCACTTTCTTCTGGTCCACGTAGATCACGTGCTTCAGTTTGGTGATCATCGGCAGCACTTTCTGGACAGGAAAAACAAGCAAGAGGCGTTTTAAAAAAACACAAAGCTTTTGTTTTGCTACCCTGACCATTAAAAACATTGTTAAAAGTGAACAAAAAAAGAGGGAACCCAAAGACAACAAACTGTTGTCAGTCTACACATGGTTCATTATGTAGGTTACAATCAGTTCCTCCATAATACATCAAACCCATCATCACACGACCCATTTCCACAAAGACATTAGCAAAGAGACAATTCAGCATGGATTATAATCTACAGGCACCGTTGATCTTGTCTGAAGCCAGTATGTCACTGCCAGGCTGTGACTGTCGGCGACACAAAGTGGTGAGGAGAAAAAAAACTTCAATAAAAATTTAACCTGGAATCACATTGAATGGACACGATTACATATATCACAACAACGTTGCCTTAACTTCCAGGAAAAATAATCAATTGCAAGAATGTTGTTGTACAGTGTGGTAGATATGCAGTCCTCTGACCGGTCCAGCAATCATTTTATTATCAGATGRCAAGGAATATGAAGCTGCCGGATGAATGTATGAGCTGAGGGACCCACAATGTCTGGTTCTCATTGTCACAATTTGGTTTCTGCCTCACATTTGTCACACTTCCCGACTGAATTTGAAGTTCGAGACAAGTTCCAGGTTTGGGCAATGACCCATTATTTTGAGATTATTTTGGCGGAAGTTTTGGAAACTGAAAACACTCAGAAAACAACTCCTCTTGTGACCGCCGTTCAAAGATTATCCCCAACAGCCGCCGCCCACCGAGATACAGGCTTTAGTGAAGAAACGCTGTATCATTTCATGCCGCTATTACTCCTTATAAGTGAGTGCTTTAACTGTTGAAACACTTAGGTGACCATTTGTTTAAAAGAAATTTAAAATGAGTTAATGTCACATGCAAAAACATTTTCAAAGACTGAGTTCTTTCTTCCAGGCGTACGTAGACAACACGCTCCATTTACCCTGACATTTYCATCAGCCTCAAATGATTATCTCATGATGTTTGTTAAAACCACTTATTTAGACACACATCTTTTTTATGAGAGCAGCCAGATCAATGTTTCTCGTCTCTGCTAAGGGTGGATTTTAAGAGATGAACTCACTCTCAGTTTGGTCTCGAGCAGCTCGRCGCTGGTGACCAGATGGGTCACTCCCGTCTCGTTCAGACCATATGCAATCGCCTCCTCTCCCAGTGTGGCGTAGAAGGTCACCACTACAACCATTGAAGAGAACAACTTCAGAGTGGGAACATGTGTTAACACTGTCGTTCTGCGTGAGACGTGCTGTTTTTACTTACGGGGGAAGTTGCGTCTGAAGCACGCCTGAGCTGTGATCATCCACTCTGCTCTGGTTTCACAGAAGATAGCGATGGTGCTTTTGGGCTGCTGCCCCAAAGCTGCCAATCCGCTGCCAAAACGACTCACTATGGAGTCCACTTCATCATAGGACAGCCATGTGTACTCCCCCATGATCAGCTAAAAACACAAACARCTGGTATCAGCGTCAGACAGTTTGGTTTATTTATAGGATTTAATCATTTCAATTAAAAACTAAACAAAACATTACAAATAAAATGAAAGGCAGCAGCAGAAGAAAAAGATCTTATATCTGCTCCCAGTTACAAAAAAATTATATTAATTTCAAACAATAAGCCAAATAATAAACCAAAACAAAACAATTCAACTCCTCAAACAGTAACTCATGCAAATGCGACCCATCACATCAAAATGAGGATTAAATAAAATTTGGTCAAAATGACCTAATCATATTTTCAGATTCCTGGTTTTAAAAACTACATTTTTACACTTAGATCATCCTGATATCATTAGTAGATCCAGAGATATTTAATTTGTCTTGTTGGTTACAATAATAC
>NW_013952621.1:836443-839634 GCF_001266775.1 Austrofundulus limnaeus
CTTATACCTTTTAATGAAGTGCATCTGTCCTTGAAATTTGTTCGGATTTTTGGTTTAACAAACATTTGTAGTCACTTTAAATTATAACAGATTTCCCCTTTTAATAGAATTTGTTTGAAGGCAACACATTGTTATGAGCTTTAGTTTATACATAACCTGCAGAATATGATATTCAACCAACTCGTWAAATTTTAATAAACTGAAGAAACATGTTAGATGGGYGATAGTAATGCTTTCTTGTGATAATTCTTATGGTCCTTTTTGTAAAAAAAATGTTTTTTGTGGTAACTGGGAGGAATCTGCTTACCTTTTTAAAAACTTTGCCATTGGGCTGAATCTCATTCTCTTCACTTAATATCTCCCGAGTGCCGAGGCAATGATCCGGGCCGAAACGCTGCACAGCGTGCCTGAACAGCTTATCCAGGGTGTCTATGCCCGGGAAGTCTTCTGTGGCCAAGGAGTCAAAGTGGTCCACAGAACGGTACGGACCCTCTGGGTTCCCTGACGTTGAGCAGGCCTTTACTCGCTTGGACTGGCATTTCTTCTGGCCGGCTCCAGTGATGAAATACCAAGGTAGGAAGGAGAGGACGGAGTACAGCCATATCAGGAAGTGGACCGGAAGGAGGACGACAGACTGGAGTGTAGAGTCTAACTGGGCGCCCATGCTGGTCTCTGGATGTGCAGAAGGGAAGTCAGCAGCAGTTGGGAAAGTTCTTGTTTTTTAACCAGAGTTCACTTGTTTTGGGGGAAGAAAAAAAAGCTCCTCACGCTGTTTTTCTAGGGGTCATGCAGCTGTCTTACAAAAATATTTGGTCCAATGTCCCCGCTGAGTCAGCTAAAGTTGAGATTAAAAAAAGAGCACAGCAGGAAAAGATTACAAGTTAAAAATCTTTTTTTTTTAAAACAGTGGTTTTAAAAAAGGAAGCTGAATGATGAACCAACTTTGTCTGATGACAGACTTCACAGAAAACACATTACTTTTTAAAATAGTTTGTTCCTAAAACAAAGAAGTGCCATACTTACAAGCTGTGTTTGAAAAGCACTCTAACCAATCCTACCACCACGAGTGTTTCTTAATACTGGTTAAACAACGCTCAGTAATGCCACTTACCTTCCCCCTGCTCTGTCTCAATCTCTATAAATCAATCAGCGTTCGATTAAATCAACAGCTTTCTGAGTGAAAACCACTCAACGCCTTTTGGTTTCAACGCGTTTTACCTCAATTTAAGAAAACAGCGGTTATCTAAAAAGGTCATCAAGGGATGAAGGAATGTGGAGACGTGTCCCTCGGACCAGACTGACCACCGGTCCAATAAACAGAGCCCTGTGATGGTGCCTGCAGACGACCAATGAGACGCTCGCCCCACTCTGTGGCCTGTGAAAAGGCCACTTTAGGGCAAACTCAGTGTGTCAATGAGGAAGAGGAGGGGGAGTGGGTTAAACCGTCCCAGTGAGCTTTCCAGACAGCTGAACACAACAGGAGTAAGACATTTATTCATTTTACAGCTGTCAAAATGAATATTTTAGAATCACTGGATGTACAACCATAACACAGGCTGCCAACAAACACACACATGGCTATAATGTGTTAAATTTCACAGACATTGAGCTAAAGGAAATAATGATGATGATGATGATGTTAATCTCTGACTGGCCCACACATCCTGGTTGCGCCATGATTCACATGAGGTGAATCAGAGCTTCCAGTGTACGTCACAGATCTGTGTGCATCTGAGGAATAAATAAAACTGCTCAATAAAGGGTGGGGAATCAGTGCAGCACTTCAGTGGTGATTTTATTTCATTTTTTAAGTCGATTATTAGGAAACGGGAAACACCTCTTAGGACATCCAAGGTTTCCGTTTCTAAATGATGACGCAGGAAACRCAAACTGGCTGCTGAAGCACTGCTGTTACAACACAACACCAGCGAACAGACAACCAAACAAATATCCTGATTTAGAAAACCTCAGTGTTGTTCTAATCGACCTGAAACAAACTGGATCACCCGTTTCACAACAAAAACAAACAGTCAATCTAACAGACGCACGTGCATGTTCGAGGGGTTTTCTGTTTTTAAACTGCGACATTTTGAAGCCATTATAAAGTCGCCATTAAAGACAAAAACCCACTAAAATAGGACGAGATAAGATGTCGGTTGTCTAACAATGGATAATAGCGGGGATGGAGGCAGGCGAATGATGACAAAAGCCGCCTCTTGTCGCCCCTGCTGGTACCGCTGAGCAAGTTAACGYACGAGGGATGCGCGCCTTCAACCTGTTCATGCTGTGGTGTAAACAAATTAACTCACACACACACGCTCATATTAACGGATAAAGCCAATAATAAGATTAAAGTATCAGCTAGAGAGTGATACCCCGCTTAACGATACGAGGCTTGTTGCATTCTTACCTTGAGAGGCGGAAAACTCGGTCAAGTCGCGTCTGAAAACCAGAAATGACCGAAAGTTACCTTTTCTCTGAGGTCTAGGAACCCGGAACTAACACGTCATCTGAGTCCACGTTTCTCAGCCAATGAGAAGCCGCGGAGGACTTGGCCCCTTTATTATCATACGTCAACAGGAAGTTAGGGATGTGTGCGCGAAAAAAAATAAAAGAGTTGTTCTGTTGTGCTTGCCATTCTTGAAAAAAGCATCAACTAAAAAACAAAAAAAGCTTTAAAAGTATGCTAAAAACATCCGGTGTTTGCTTGAGATGCAAGTATTAGCTGTGATTAATCTAGCTTTTGATTTGTGTTGTTTTCTCTTAGTTAATTGAATTATTAGAACAAAAATATAGAACAGTTAATAAAATAAAATAAAATAAAATAAATGCCCTCATGAGGGACAACAAATGTCAGGAGATTATGTAAGCTCCACCCAAGATTCATGTCATCTTAAAACGCTAAGATAAATGATAATTTCATTAAAATAAATTTAATCATAGCCACTGTTATTTTTTAAACAACAGTGACGATTTATTTTATGTTTATCTCATCTCAGTGGCTTAGCATATTTTACTGTTCCCTTTCAGTATAAGACACACTTGTGCAAAACTGAAAAAAAAAGCTTTATAAACAACATGTGATGTTTCCTTTACAGAGATTAACTGTACTTTTTTAAAGGACAATTATATTAAATTTGAAACAAATTATGCATCAACACGTTTATAAAATGAGTTCAAATTTCACTGTA
>NW_013952621.1:841280-843475 GCF_001266775.1 Austrofundulus limnaeus
CTCTTCAAGGTTTCGCTCGCTTTTAGCTTTAAAACCTCTTGAGCCCCATGCAAAATCATATTTTTTTGCTTTCTTTGTTAACCAGCTTTTGGGTTTTAAAGACTATGGTCTTAAACTTTTGATCAGCTAAAAAAATCATGTTTGAGTGTAAATGCAGTTTTCAGAAAATTCCCTGCTCATAAGTTCTTGTCTCTTGCACTGATTTCTTCTTTTAACATTGTGAAGCTCTACTTAGAACCTTCTTAAGATCCAGTAGTGCAAAATGCAAATTCTTGCACTTTTTTGACCGGTCTTAAGATTTAATCTGAAACATTTTTGTGAGGTCAGTTTAGAATGTTTTCATCAAATATTTTTAAATTATTACATTTTCATAAATTTGAATTGTCAATTTTGAATGTAATGAGCTACACCCCAGTAGGCCTGTTCACAGAAGATGTCCTCTGTGTGACCATAAAGAGCATGTCCACTAAAACATCTCCAGATTCTTCAGGGAAAACCCCTGACCTTATAGTCCTCAGATGTCTTTTCATTAGTAGGCATGGGTACCCAATAAAAAGACCCTCAAAGCACTCCTTCAGTTGTCAACAATGATGTCATACGTRCATGCCCAAGTTTTTGTTTCTGCAACCACAGAAGCTGCAGCAGTTCAGGCCTAAACGTGTCAGCTGTTTAAGGGACAAGCCCAGCCCTAACAGCTCAACCAGTGTCATCTGTGCTAAAGCCTATCAAGGGTTGGCCCCACGTCAGGAACTAACATCTTTCAGACCATGTTGGAAGCTACATCTGTAACAGACACCTTCAACAAGTCACTTTCAAATATTATTTACCCAGCTTCCATCAGGAGACATGAAAATTTCACCCAGAGGTAGAAAGATCTCTCCCTCACCACCAGGTGGTGATCATTTCACAGTTCTACCCCTCCCAGGTACATGAGGCTGAAATGAGCTTTTTCTATAGAGCAGGTGGTGGGAGATCAAAAATGATGCCTCTTGAACTCCTCCTTTTTTTGGAGATTTTTATTTCACAGCCCACTTAGAGACCCAAGGGCAGATCCTAAACTTACTGGAGAGACGATATTTTCCTTTTGGCTCGTGAACGTCTTGGTATCAACCCATCCAGGAGGATCTGGAGCTGAGGAAAGAGGGATGTCCGGGTTTCCCTTTCCGGACCTGTTACTCTTTGACTCAACCCTCAGACAAGCAGGAAGAACCAGCATCAGCTACAACCTCAGAAAGAAGAGGATCAATGTGACGTTGCTCAGCAGTTATGAGCTCTTCTACGTGCTCTCCTGGTTCTGAGCACATCACACGCAGGGGTGGGGGCAGTGTTATCAAGTTGACTGACAGTATGAGGGGATGATGTGCTTCTTTTGTGTGTCCGTGAAGCCCTCAGACACACATGGGAGAGAGTGGGAAGGCACAGGTGCATTACAGTTTTTGATTGTTTTGACGCAGCTGTCAACTGTAGGCCGTCAAGGCACTGACTGTGCCAAAACATTTAAAATATGGAACAAAAGCAAATTTTGCCTTCAAACAACTCAACTTTGACACAATGTATGAGCACCTCCAATCAATCAGTACACAATGGGCAACAAAATACAAAATACAGCACTCGTGTGTGAATCAGTGCACCAATGCTTGTCATTGTAGCCTATGACTGTAGCTTACATGCCAGTGCCGTTTATAGTCAAAGTTGCCCTCTTGCAAAAAAAAAAAAAAATGCATCCAGAAGCAAATATGATTTGATGCAAATTTTATTGATTACATTCTTTTTTTCAGACTGTGCCTCAAAAATGAAATATTCCAACAGAGAATACATAGAAATAAAAATAAAATAATTTGCTGTGTGAGAAATTAGGTAAATAAAAAACAGTTTTACAGTAAAGAACAAAAGTCTATTGTAGGCCTAAACTATAAGAGTATAAGACAGGAGTGGGCAATCCTGGTCCTCGAGGGCCGCAGCCCTGCATGTTTTACTTGCTTCTCTGCTCCAACACACCCGATATGAATGAATATGTGATTATCAGGCTTCTTGCAGTATAATTCGAAATGAAAGCATAAATATATAAATGAACCACTAAATAAATACTTTTAAAATGCATCAATTAAAAAACAAAGGAGAACTTTATCTCATGTTTGTTTGAAATGACTTTAATATTTATTTTTCCAGGTTAGTTTCAATAAATTAGTCTATAT